>NC_143151.1:12330976-12604465 GCF_041381405.1 Jatropha curcas | reverse complement strand
GTTCCGCGATCCTCGCGACATTCCGGACGTTTTAAGTACCATATTGACATATTTTCGGTGAACTTCCGAAATAGCCTCCGGTCCGGCCGGACTGTTTGCAGTCCGGGAAAATAGGCTTTCTGAGCCTCAAAATTTGGGTATTCACAGAATGATGCAGGACATTGTGACACCTGCCTATGTCAACTGGTTCTTTACCCCATGATGATGTCATGCTCTGTGAAGGTTGGCCTCTGCTGATAGGCCCCACTAGAATAAACTGTTGTTTATTGCTCTCTTTTTTTTATGCTCAGGCCATGAGCTTTTATTTAATGTATCTGTTTTCCTTATAATTAATGATCCCGATGACTCTGTCTTTATTAATTCCTGCTTTCTGCACACACGAATCAACAAAAGACAACAAACCTTTTCTTTCGAAATCATTTGTTACGTTAGTTATTTGGACCTCCTGCCCTCGGGTTAATAAATGAAAGCTCATAAGAAAGAGATTATTATGCAAAAACAAAAGCTTTCACTTGGAGATAACAAAGAATGGGGTGATTATTTTATTACCTGCACAAATCAGACAAAAATAACAAATGTAACTTCTTTATGTATGCATGAACCTATATGAGTACTAAGGTTTATTCATGGTTTTATATTGATCTTTCCAGGGAAATCACTGAGAAAATAGTGCTCGTCCCTCTGATCAATGTCTTAAAAGAGTTCATTGTTTAGGCAGGACCAACAGCCAGAACATTTTTAAACCAAATGAGTCGATCTTTATTCAAATAAGTAGAGAGGAAGGTCTTGCATTCTTCGACCATAACCCCGGAACAAAAGAAAAATTTTGAAGTTCAAACCCTTTATTAATCTTACTTCTTTTCAACATTATACAGAAGTAAAGAAAGTTTATTCTAATACAATGGTCATTTGCTCGAACTATTCGATTTCCTATTCTCCTTCGAGTCAAGTTGATGGCGTTGAGCAACCATTCACAAATCTGTCACGAACGCAATGCATAGATTTCGCATTTAAACTAAGCACCACGCGTTGATCCCGAAAATTTTGTTTTATTATTATTATTCATGCTCTAACTTTTGCCTAGGCCTGTGAATACTCAAATTTTGAGGCTCAAAAAGCCAGTTTTCCTGAATTACAAACAGTCTGGCCGAACCAAAGGCCATTTTGGAAATTTACCGAAAGTATGCCAATATGGTACTTGAAACGTCCAGAAAATTACGAGGATCACGGAACTGGTCCCGGAATATTTTTTGGAGGTCCGGAACTCCTGGAAAAGCCTCTGGAACGAGAAAGTAGCAAGCCCGCCGGCCCCGGCGGCTCGGGCCGCCGGACACGGCGGACCAGCCGCCGAAACAGTCCAATTTTGAAGATATAAATATCGTCCCCGGCACTCAGTCTGTGTTGACGGACGCTCCTTCTCCCCTACGCTCCTTGCGATTCTTTACTGCTTTTCTGCATTTTAATTTAGCTTTATTGCTTTCTTGCTTTGTTAATTGGTCACTAAATTTGAATTAATTAATATTCCCTTAATGAAGAGCTTAACCTGGAGTTAAGAAGTGGCCGTCGATTAAATCATGTACATAAACTAAACTCTGCCTATTTAATTTTACCACTTCATGCATGCTTCTCTTCTACTCCTAATTCTATAACTGCATAAATGCATTCATGTCATCATTAGGCAAATAAACTGCCTCAATTAAAAGATTTTAGGCTAAAGGCCCGGTTAATTAATAATTGTGATGTTAAAGCCTAAATCCGACAATATTGGCTAAAAGTACCTAGTTAATTAATGACTATGGTATAATCGCCTTTATTTCGAACAGTTCGGCTTAAGCCCAATTAATCAATAATTGTGGCTAAATAGCCTTAATTAAACACGTTTTTCCCGGCAATAAATTGCCTACATTGCAAATCAATTAATCACTTCTGGTAAACAAATTGCCTATAAGTGAGATTGATCTTTTTTAGCGACAAATCGCTTAAATCAAAATTTTGACTAAAAGCCTTCAAATAATCACTTTTGGCAAATAAATTGCCTTAAATCAATCAATTTTGGCGACAATCACCCAATCAACACCTTTTGGCAAGCAAATTGCCTAAATCAACTCATTTTTGGCTAAAAGCCTTTAAATAACTAATTTTGGCGACAATCGCCTAAATCACATCAATTTTTGGCAATAAATTGCCTAGATCAATCTTTTGTGGCAAAAAGCCTTAAATCAACTTTTGGCAACAAATGCCTAAATCGAATCAATCAATTGTTTGGCAAAATGCCTAAATAAAATGCACAAAGCATACACACACTCATGCATTAAGCATACCCATTCAAAGCCCTTTCAAAAAGGCCTATCGAACTACGTTGACTTTGATCTTCCATTCAAACAGAAGTACGTAGGCACGTTTGGGATTTAACCCAGAGCGGCAAGTCAAAATCATCGAAATCACATAAACATTTCAATTGGTCCAATTACTTCTTTCACCCTGCAAAGCATTCATTATTTGGTTAGTTCATCAACATGACATGGTCTCGGGATCCACCTCGGGTTCGAAGATTGTGCCTTAGACGTTGGGATAATTAATCTAATAATTAGGTTAATTAAAATTGGAGTCAACTTAGGGTTTTTTCCTAGTTTACCCTAAAGTAATTAAACAAGGTGGCGACTCATACATTCACGTGCATTTCTGCCCTGAGTCATATGCATTTGTATGCCTATGTTTTTGGGGAAGGGGTTCACAAGGCCGCCCTTTCGGGTTTTCAACCTAGCGAGCTTAATTCTTGCCTAAGCCGCCCTTTCGGGTTTTCAACTTAGCTGATTTTTTTTAATCGAAATCATCATTTCAGGCATAAAATCTTTTCATTTGGTCCTGGTTGACAATTCGGTTGACAGGCTTCCCTTCTATGGTGACTAATTCAGTGGTGCCTTTTGCTAATAGCTTCTGAATTCTGAATGGTCCATGCCAGTTGGGTTTAAATTTCCCACCCGAATGATTCTGGGCTTCGTGATTTAATAATCTGATCAATACCAAATCTCCGTTCTTTAAAGCCCTTGGATGTACCCGTTTGTTGTAGAAACGAGCAATCCTTCTTTTTCTCATCTGATCCTGGAATCGAGCATTCAGTCTTCTTCCATCTAATAGCGCCAAATCTTCACACCTCTTCTTGACCCATTCTTCCTCGGTCAGACCAGCTTCTACCAAAACCCTGAGAGACTTCTTTTCGAGCTCTATCGGTAACACTGCCTCCATTCCATATACAAGTTCGAAAGGAGAGGCTCCATTTACTGATTTGAAGGTAGTGCGATGCCCCCAGAGCGCGAAAGGAAGTTTCTCAGCCCAGCTTCTGTACCTTTCACACATCTTGGACAGGATTCTTTTAATCTCCTTATTCGCAGCTTCTACTACACCATTAGCCTGAGGGCGATAAGGAGAAGAATGGTGATGCTCAACCTTATATCTATAAAGCAACTGACAAACTTCTGCTTGAAAATGAGAGCCATTATCTGTAACTATGTGATGGGGAACACCATAGCGGTAGAAAATGTTCTGTTCAATGAATCTAGCCACATGTTTGGCGGTCAAAGTTTTGTAGGATTGAGCCTCAATCCATCTAGAGAAATAGTCCACTGCAACCAATATATACCGATGGTCGTTCGATGCTGCTGGCGTGATTTTGCTGATGATATCTATGCCCCATGCAGAAAAAGGCCAAGAGGGAGCTGTCGGATGGAGTTCAACAGCAGGTAAGTGGCTTTTATTATCATGATATTGGCAAGCTTTGCAATGACGCACATAATTGACGCAATCACCTTCCATCTGCATCCAGAAATAACCTTGCCTTGTGATTTTTCTTACTAGGCTCATGCCGCTTAAATGAGTACTGCAAACTCCTTCATGGACTTTTCTCATTATGTCTTCTCCTTCCATTTTACTCACGCATCTTAGCAACATCCCATCCCAAGCTCTTCTATAGAGTTCACCATCGGCCAGAACATAATTCAAAGCCATTTTTCTGAGAACCGCACGGTCTTCTTTTGTCGCATCATCAGAAAAAGTACCGTCTTTCATATACCTCAGAATATCCGTAAACCAGGGTTCTTCCTCCGACTCCACCTGGTTCACAAAATGTTCTTGATAGCACGGGATATTGGCTGTGGTAATGATAAATGGCTTCTTCGGAACTTTACTCAAATCCTCCCACGCCGATGCTAAGTTTGCCAAGGCATCTGGAATTCTGTTATAGGTTCTTCCTATGTGAGTGAAAGTGATCTTGTCGAATAGTGCTGCCTTCTTCAACAAGTACTCAACATAAGGCTTCAGTCTTTCTTCTTCTACTTTCCATCTCTCGTTAGCATGTTCGATAACCAATAACGAATCTCCTATTACCTCGACCTCCTTAGCGCCAGATGCAAGGAGAGCTTCCATTCCCATGATGCACGCTTCATACTCAGCCATGTTGTTAGTGACCGGGAACAACAGTCTCTTGCACATTGTGGTGACCTCGCCATTAGGTGCTTCAATTACAATACCAGCTCCGGCTCCATTTCTGTTGGCTGATCCATCAAAGTACAATTTCCAAGCCCCTGTTTCGACACACAGCAAGTGCTCATCTGGAAACTCAAATTCCCATGGTTCGTCATCTGTAATTGGGTTTTCAGCTAGGAACTCTGCCACAGCCCGGCCTTTGACCGTTTTCTTCGTTACAAACTCTGCATCCACACTAGACATCTGAATTAACCACTTAGACAACCGTCCTTCTAGAGTAGGCGTTCTCTGCAAATACGTCAGAGGATCAATTTTGGAAATGAAAGTGACCCTGAAGGAATCAAAGTAAGGCCTCAACTTCTTTATCGACCATACTACTGCCATACACGTTTTCTCCACCATGTTGTACTTCTCTTCGATAGGCAGTAGCTTCTTGCTAATGTAGTAAATTGCCTTTTCTACTCCAGCGGTGTTCGGCTATACCAACATTGCTCCGACTCCTGCATCTTCTATAGATAGATACAGGATCAGAGGTTCTCCTGGTCTTGGTGAACTAAGCACCGGTGGATTCATCAGGTACTTCTTTATGTGGTCAAAGGCTTTCTGGCAGTCGTCATTCCACTTAACTGGTTGATTCTTCTTCAGTAGCTTGAAAATTGGAGCACAAGTGATGGATAACCTTGAAATAAACCTGCTGATGTACTGAATTTTACCCAAGAAGCTTCTCACCTGACGTTTTGTTCTTGGCTGTTCCATACCCTGAATAGCTTTTATTTTGTTGGGGTCAACCTCAATCCCGTTAGGTCCTATAACGAAACCTAACAATTTCCCTTTCGTTACTCCAAATATGCACTTCTTGGGATTGAGTCTCAAGTTATACTG
The DNA here is from genome assembly GCF_041381405.1 of Jatropha curcas. Lineage (NCBI taxonomy): Eukaryota > Viridiplantae > Streptophyta > Magnoliopsida > Malpighiales > Euphorbiaceae > Jatropha > Jatropha curcas. Next base: position 12,599,101 of record NC_143151.1, on the reverse strand, counting down.
CTTGACCCGTGCAAAGAACTTCTCCAGCATCTCTGCATGTTCTTCTTGTGTTCTTGTCATGATCACCATATCATCTACATATACTTCTAGTCCTTTATGGATCATATCATGAAATAATGTTGTAGCCATTCTCTGGTATGTTGCCCCAGCGTTCTTCAGTCCAAATGGCATTACTCTATAGTAAAAGGTTCCGAAATCTGTGGTGAAGGCAGTCTTGTGCTTGTCTACTAAGGCCATCAGTATTTGGTTGTATCCGGAGAATCCGTCCATGATAAAATAACATCCCATTCCGACAGCACTGTCGATCAAAACATCTATGTGCGGAAGTGGAAAGTCATCTTTAGGCGAGGCTTTGTTCAGGTCCCTGTAGTCGACACAGACCCTTATCCTCCCATCTTTCTTCAGCACAGGGACTATATTGGCCAACCATTCCGGATAGTGTACTACTTCCAAGAATCCTTCATCCAATTGCTTCTGGACTTCAGCTTTGATCTTATCCTGCTATTCTGGTCTGACCCTTCTCCTTTTCTGGTTTACCGGCTTAACACTCGGATCAGTAGGAATGAAGTGCTCTACTATTGATCTGTCGATTCCTGGCATGTCAGCGTAGCTCCAGGCAAATACCTCTGAATTTCTTCTAATGCATTCTTGAAGATCCTGTCTAAGCTCAGGTTTAAAGTCTGATCCGATTTCGATTATTTTAGGATCTTCAGTGGTGCTTAAGTTAAATGCAAAATGATACAATGCATTTATGTCAAATATGCGCGTGGTATAATCAATGCCATGAACGTGACAATCAGGAAAACAAGAAAACAAATAGTCAAAGTTCACTTCCATTGATTGAAATAACAAAGGAAAACCATCCATATTGTTCTCAAAACAAACATCAGAAAAGCAAAATACAGGATTAATTGCCTGCTCAATACATTCATTACAAGTGTTCTTTATTGCCTGAATCACTTCATCTGTATCTACGTGCTCTTCTTCTTCCGGGGTAGCTTCTACTTTCTCCTCTGCAAGCTTCATCTTCAATACCTTCCTCTTTGCCTCTTCGGCATCTTCAGCAGCTAATACCGACTGGAGGATCCGTGCCTTGGCCTTCTGCTCTTGCACCATCTTGGAAGCTTCATCCCCAATCCCCAAAAAGTCTTCAAACTCAGATATCTTCTTCGACCACTCAGATTCAGTGCTTGCCTGCGTCATACCCAACATAAACTCAGTTCCCTCCACCAGCTGTTCCAAGGAAGGTTCGGGCGACTTGATCAGTTTCTCCTCATAATCTGTCATGAATATCTCCAAGCCAGGGTAGGTCTTCCCCCTACTCTGAAATTCTCCTGCGGCTTATGGGACAAAGAAGATATGATTCAAATTTGGCCCTCTAACTGGAGACCGGGTCTCGTACCTTTCCTTCTTCCTATTCTCAGAATATCCCAGTCCATGTCTATCTTGTTGTCCAAATGCCGATGAGAGAGGCTCAAACCTTCCTTGCAGCTCCCGGCCTAACCCTTTGCCATACTGCCACTGCATCTTTTTCATCATCTTCCTTGAAAAAGGACTCATCCTGTTTACTGCGCTCTTATTCTCATTGGCAGGCGCATCAATTACTGCCACCTGAAAACCCGATAACGGCATCGCCACCTCTAAGCCTTCCACTGTTGCCACATTCAGATCCTTTTGCGCGTTAACTGTCACCACATCCGTACCCCATGGAATCTTTACTTTTCTATGCAGGGTAGACGGAACTGGACCTAAAGGATGGAGCCAGGGCCTTCCCAACAAAAGAGCATAGTTGGCTAAAATATCAAGCACAACCACATCTACCCAGCTTTCTACAGCCCCTGTGGATATCTTCGCTCTAAAAGTTCCTTTTGCATTCCGCATAGTGTTGTCATAAGCTTTGACCACCATGTTTGATGGTTCAAGTTCTGACTCTTCAATTTTAAACTTGGATAGCATCTTCAACGGGCACACACACAGGGCCGATCCGTTATCCACCATCACGTTCCGGGTATCACGCCCGTTAACGGCAATCTGGGTGTATAATGGCTTAAAGTGATTTCTTCCTTCTGGTGGGAGGTCCGAGTCAAAGAAAGTGACTTCGCCAATTCTACGCTGTAGCACGTTGATCATGTCAACACTCTGAATCCGAGCAGGCACTCTGACAAAAGTCATGGCTTCTAGTAAGGACTCTCTATGCTCTTTGGATGCTATCAGCAAATCCCATAATGAAATATCTGCTCTTGTTCTCTGCAACTGGCTCAATACTGAACTGGCAGTTACACCGCTGGGTGCTCGGTTTTGACTGCTCTCACCTACCTCGACAGTTTTCTTCTGCACCTTCACTACTTCCTCTTCTTTCTTCTTTTCTTTTGGCTCTTCTCCGCCCTTTTTTGTTGCTTTCTTTTTCATTCCATCAGTAGCAATCTCTTTTCCCTTAGCCTGCATACTGCTATCGGGATTGTATACTCGCCCACTGCGGGTTAAGCTCTGGACGCCTACCTCATTCACGTCTTCTTCGCTGCTATAATACCACTACTCTTCTTGATCAGCTAAGCTTTTTTGGATTGCGAGCTGGATTTGCTCGTCTTCATCTTCTGGCACATCGCCCACTTTCACCGTAATGCTTTTCTCAATCTCCATTTTTACAGGCATCTTCCCTTCCTCATCGCTGCTGCAGTCATCCCATATATTCAACATTGTGCACATCCGCTTTTCCCATTCAGCCTCTGCCAATACAACTTCTTCTGGCAATCCACTTCCGATTGCGTTGATTGATCCACCCGATTGAGACTTACGGGGCGGATAGTTGTACTGATATTGGGGAAGCGGGTTGTTCTTAGTGCTGGGCTTGTTCCTCTCAGACGGTTTAGTAATTTTCCCGCTGTCAATTAGATCCTGGATATCGTGCCTCAATTTGAAACATTCGTCAGTCGAATGCCCCTTGCACTGATGGTAATCACAGTTTCGGTCCATATACCTCCCACGCATAGGCTTAGTCGGATCGACCGGCAGCTTCGAAAGTACTCCATTCTTGATACATGATCTCAACACTGTACTCAAGGGTCTTCCCAAGTCGATGAATTCTCTTCTGACTCTTTCATTAACTGCCCCCACTGTATTACTGCTTCCTGATTGATTCTGGTTGCTACTTCCGACATTTCTGTCACCATAGGAGGTCTGATAATTGCCAAACCCTCTGTTCTTCTTCTGTTCCTCCTTATACAGCTCCTCTATGTTCAAACCAGCTCTTTGAATTAGAGCAAAATCAGTGAGAGGTTGGGTTAACATCCTCTCCTTAAAGAAGGGCAACAAGCTCCTACTGAAGGTTCTGATCAACTCTTGATCCTTCGGCCTTGTCTGGACCCTGTATAGCTTTGTTCTCCATCTCCTATAGTAATCAGAAAAGCTTTCATCTTTCCCTTGTCTCAGGCTCTCCAAATCACGTAAGCCAAATTCGTCACTCTCATCGGTCTTAAAATGCTTAAGAAAAGCGGTCTGTAGTTTGATCCAATTCTTCTGAATCTCCTCATCTAGACCATCGTACCATCTTCGATAGTCCTTATGGAGTGTTGCGGGAATGCTCGTAAAACATCCTCCTCATTATACCGGTTCATTTGAGAAACTCAGAGGAATTCGGACAGATGAGAATGGGGATCGTTGTCTCCTTCGAATGTGGTATGCTTGAAAGTTTTAAATGAAGTGGAGCTGGTTGGGTGCAAAACATACTCGGTTATGTGAAAGTTTGTGACCGGGTCCTTTTCCTTCACTACAGACATTTTCTCAATCTTGTCTTTCAGCTCAGCAAGTTGCTTGATTACATCATTCTCAACAGGGACAGTGTTTCCCATAGAAGCCTGATTGTTTGACACAGGTTCTGGAATTTGCCTTTCTTCAACCATTGATTGACTGCTTGAAGCGGGAGTAGTTTGGTTTTGGGCCCTATCTTGGGCGAGAGCAGCGACTACAATCTGAGCAATGGTTCTTATCTGAGCTTGCGCAAATCCGGGATCATTCTCCATATCATCTGCCATTTCTACTGGATCTGAATCTGAATCTGAATCCGATGAACTTGAATAACTCACTGAACTGACTGGAATAAACTCAGGGATTGGGGATGTTCTGACTAGGCGTTGACCAGGGCATCGGTTCCAAGCTCTCGAAGCAGTTTCCCGGGAAGGATCAATTCTGACAAAAAATGTCTGAGTTAAAGTAGGTCCTGCATGTATGCATGAGAAAATGAAAGCACTATGAATACCCAAATTTTGAGGCTCAAAGAGCCAGTTTTCCCGGACTGCAAACAGTCCGGCCGGATCGGAGGCCACTCGGAAAGTTCACCGGAAATATGCCAATATGGTACTTGAAATGTCCGAAAAATTACGAGGATCACAGAACTGGTCCCGGAATATTTTTTGGAGGCCCGGAACTCCCGAAAAACCTCCCGGAGTGTTAAAGTAGCAAAACCCCCAGGCACGGCGGTCCAGCCTCTGGCTTCCGGCAGCCAAGCCACCGACCATCGGCGGCCCAGCCGCCGGACACCGGCGGCCCAACCGCCTGACACCGACGGCCCGAGCCGCCAATCACAGGCGGCCCAGCCGCCGGCCTCCGGCGGCCCAACCGTCGAGACACGGCGGCCCAGCCGCCGAGCCCCGGCGGCCCGGCCGCCGAAATAGTCCTTTTTTTTATTATAAATAGTGGCCCCGGGCTTTCAGTTTTGGGCACTTAGTCTGTGTTAACGGACGCTCCTTCTCCCTACGCTCTTTGCGATTCTTTACTGCTTTCTTGCATTTTTTAATTTTAGTTTTATTTTATTGTTGTGATACTTGGTCACTGTGAACCCCTCCCCAAAATATCATAGGCATTTGAATGCATGTGACTAAGGGAAGAAATGCACGTGAATGTATGAGTCGCCACCTTGTTTAATTGTTTTAGGGTAAACTAGGAAAAACCCTAAATGACTCCAATTTTAATTAACCTAGTTACTAGATTAATTATCCCAATGTCTAAGGCATAATCTGCGAACCTGAGGTGGATCCCGAGACTATGTCATGCTGATGAAACTAACCAAAAATGAATGCTTTGCAAGATGATTGGACCGATGGAATGTTTAAGTGAGTTTGAATGATTGCGACTTGCCGCTCGGGGTTAAATCCCTAACGTGCCTACGTACTTCCGTTTGAATGGAAGATCAAAGTCGACGTAGTTCGATAGGCCTCTTCTAGAGGGCTTTAGATGGGATGCTTTATGCATGAGTGTGTGTATGCTTTGTGCATTTTTGTTTAGGCCTTTTGCCAAAGAATTGATTGTCACAGGCACTTGGTGCCAAAATGTTGATTTGAGGCTTTTTGCCAAAAGAAAGGATTTGGGCTTATTCTTGCCAAAAGATAAGTTGGGCTTATTTGCTCGCCAAAGATTAATTGGGCTTATTATTGCCAAAAGATTGATTGTTTAGACGATTGTCGCCAAAATTGAATGATTTAAGGCTTTTTAGCCAAAATGAATTGATTTAGGCAATTGTTGCCAAAGGTTGGTTCAAGGCTTTTAGCCAAAAGAAATTGATTTAAGCGATTTGTCGCTATAAAAGAGATTAATTTTCACTTATAAGCAATTTATTTGCTTAAAGTGATTATTTAAAGGCCTTTTATCCAAATTATTGATTTAAGCGATTTGTCGCTATAAAAGATTAACTTTTCACTTATAAGCAATTTGTTTGCCTAAAGTGATTAATTAAATTGAAATGTAGGCAATTTATTGCCATAAAAAAAAACGTGTTAAAGTAGGACCTTTTAGTCACAATCATTGATTAACTGGACTTAGGCCAAGAATTGTTTGAAATAAAGGCAATTTCACCATAGTTATTGATTAACTAGGCTTCTTTAGCCAATAATGTCAGATTTAAGCTTTAACACCACGATTATTAATTAATCGGGCATTTAAGCTTAATCTTTATTTGATTGAGGCAATTTATTTGCCTAGTGGATGATATGGATGCATTCATGCAGTTATAGAGTTAAGAGGAGTAGAAAAGAAGCATGCATGAAGTGCTAAAATTAAATAAGCGTAGTCTAGTTTATGTACCTGATTTAATCTCCGACCGCTTCTTAACTCCAGGTTAAGCTCCTCGTTAAGGGAAATATTAATTAAAATGGAATTTTAATGGCCACTTAGTAAAGCAAGAAAAAAATGAAAGCAGAATAAAATAAAATAAAATAAAATAAAGAATGCAGAAAGCGATAAAAGAATCGCAAAGAGCGTAAAGGGAGAAGAGAGGTCCGTCAACACAGACTGTGTCTAAAATGGAGCCCCGGGGCCTCTTTTTATAGAAAAAAAACGCACCCCGGGCGCGCCTGCCCGCCCTCGAGGGCGGGCGTGCCCGCCCATGCTGGGCAGGCGTGCCCGCCTTTGCAGGGCGGGCGCGCCCGTCCTTGAGGGTGGGCATGCCCACCCCCGCGGGCTGACATGCGTGCCTTTTTTTCTTTCCGGAGGCTTTTCCGGGAGTCCCGGACTTCCAAAAAATATTCCGAGACCAGTTTCGTGATCTTCGTAATTTTTCGGACGTTTCAAGTACCATATTGGCACACTTCCGGTGAACTTTCTGAATGACCTCCGGTCCGGCCGGACTGTTTGCAGTCTGAAAAAATTGGCTCTTTGAGCCTCAAAATTGAGGTATTCATAGACGATTGCAGCCGCTGTCGTCGGCGGCTGCCGCCGCTGACGATAGCGGCTACCGCTGCCTTTAAGGGCGGCCGCGGCCGAGAAAACTGGCTTTTTTTGAGCCTTAAAATTTGAGTATTCACAGTCACTTAAAATTAAATTAAAATTAATTCCCTTAACGAGGAGCTTAATCTGGAGTTAAGAAGCGGTCGTCGACTAAATCAGGTATGTAAATCAAAACTCTGCCTATTTAATTTTAGCACGTCATGCATGCTTTTCTTCTACTCCTAATAAATCTATAACTGCATAAAATGCATTCACGTCATCGTTTTCGACAGTTAAATTGCCTCAATTAAAGCATGATCAAGCTAAATGCCCGGTTAATTAATAATCGTGGTATCAAAAGCTTAGATCCGACAATATTTGGCTTAAAATACCTAGCTAATTAATAGTTATGGTATGATTGCCTTTATTTCGAACATTATTTTTTCGACTTAAGTCCAGTTAATCAATAATTGTGACTAAAAGGCCTTCATTAAACACGTTTTTCATGGCAATAAATTGCCTACATTGCGAATTAATCACTTTTGGTGAATAAATTGTTTCAATAAATCAATTTTGGCTAAAAGGCCTAGTTAATTAATAACTACGTTTCTTTTTCTTGGCAATCAAATTGCCTACATTGCAAATCAATTAATCACTTGTGGCAAACAGATTGCCTATAAGTAGATTAATCACATTTTTTAGCGACAAATCGCTTAAAATCAAAGTTTTGGCTAAAAGCCTTCAAATAATTACTTTTGGCAAACAAATTGCCTTAAATCAATCAATTTTGGCGACAATCGCCCAATCAAATACTTTTGGCAAACTAATTGCCTAAATCAACCTTTTTTGGCTAAAAGCCTTCAAATTAATCAATCTTTTGGCTAAAAGCCTTAAAATCAATCATTTTGGCGACAATCGTCTAAAATCAATCATTTTGGCAATCAAATTGCCTAAATCACTCTTTTTGGCTAAAAGCCTTAAAATCAATCATTTTGGCGACAATCGCCTAAAATCAATCATTTTGGCAATCAAATTGCCTAAATCAAACTTTTTGGCCAAAAGCCTTAAATCAACTCTTTTTGGCAATAAACGCCGAATCAAATCAATCAATTCTTTGGGAAAATGCCTAAACAAAATGCACGAAGCATACACACACTCATGCATAAAGCATACCCATTCAAAGCCCTTCAAAGAAGGCCTATCGAACTATGTTGACTTTGATCTTCCATTCAAACGGAAGTACGTAGGCACGTTTGGGATTTAACCCCGAGCGGCAAGTCGAAATCACATGAACATCTTTCGTTGGTCCAATTATTTCATTATCCTTGCAAAGCATCCAAGCATTCATTCATGGTTAGTTTATCAGCATGACATAGTCTCGGGATCCATCTCGGGTTTGCATACCATGCCTTAGACATTGGGCTAATTAATCTAGTAACTAGGTTAATTAAAATTGGAGTCACTTAGGGTTTTTTCCTAGTTTACCCTAAAACAATTAAACAAGGTGGCGACTTATTCATTCACGTGCATTTCTGCCCATAGTCACATGCATCATATGCCATGATATTTTGGGGAGGGGTTCACAGTTTAACAGCTAAGGGTGACTCAGAGGATGTTGCTCCACGGAGGAGACGGGACATCTAGACTTCTCCAGGCTTTTGGACTTTATCGTTTTTTTTGTTTTGGCTTTGGATTTTGGATGTAGTTTTGCCTTTGCTTTGGACTTGGACTTTAGATTTCATCATTTGCTTATTTTGTTTGGATTTATTGCTTTCTGCCTGACTTTGGGCTGCTATTAGAATGAGATTTGACTTTTTAGCTTAAATTGCGAATATCTTTTAGCTTTCCAAGCATTTTCCAACTTTATTTATTTCAAGCTCTAATTTTTGCCTAAGCTGCCATTTCGGGTTTTCAACTTAGCGAGCTACCCATTTTTGCCTAAGCCGCCCTTTTAGGTTTTCGACTTGGCGGGTTTTTCTTTTTTTTTCACTTTTTTTTCTTTTCTTTCCTCTTTTTTTCTATTTGGCAAAGAAGAGATGAATTATGAAATGATTTTTTATTAATGTTTAGACCGCGCCCAATGAGGGCTGCCTACATACCTCCGATATATAATTTCCTTTTTCCAAAGAGAATCAGGTCTAATGTAGTTCGTTTTACATTATGCAAATGATTACAATTTACACAAAATATCTTTTTAACTGATCTAAATTACATGGATTAGTGAATTCCAAGCCATCCAAATCAGTCAAAATAACGGCTCTGCCTGACAAGATCTTCTTCAACACATAGGGTCCAGCCCAATGAGGACGGAACTTCCCCCGTGGATCTATGACCGGTTGTCTAATTTCCTTCAGAACCAAACAACCTTCTTCCAGTTTCCGGTCTTTGACCTTCTTGTTAAAATGTCGCGCCATTCTTCTTTGATAAACTTGAGTTTGGTGGATTGCTCGCAATTGCTTTTCATCCATACCCAAGAGCTGCAAATGATAATTCTCAGCCCAATTTGCTTCACTGATCTGGCTTTCCCGGATAACCCTCGCCGACTGAACTTCCAGCTCAATAGGCAATACTGCTTCCATGCCATATACTAAGGAATACGGGGTTGCCCCAGTAGGTGTTCTGATTGAAGTCCTGTATCCCCACAAGGCATTTGGCAATTGTTTGTGCCACGCTCTATGCTTTTGAACTGTCTTCTGCAAAATGACTTTTATAGCCTTGTTTGCAGCCTCTACAGCCCCATTTGTTTGTGGACGATAGGGTGAAGATTTGTGATGCTGAATCTTCTTTTGCTTCAGTAGATCCGAGAATTCGCTTTGAAAGTGAGACCGTTATCAGTAATGATCTCAAATGGCATTCCATACTGACAAAGGATGTTGGTACGAACGAACTGTGCTACCTTCTTGGCATTCAAGACCGAATAGGAGGCTGCCTCAATCCACTTAGTGAAATAATCAACAGCAACTAGGATGTATTGATGGCCATTGGAAGCCTTGGGATGGATCTTTCCGATCACGTCTATGCCCCAAGTTGCGAAAGGCCATGGTGAAGCGATGGGCTTCAAATTGATCGGAGGCTGCTTTTGCAGCTTGGCAAAAATTTGACACTCGTGGCACTTCTGCGCGTGCCTCACGCAATCTGCATTCATGGTTGACCAGTAATAACCCAGGTTCATGATTTTCCGAGCCAAGGCTATCCCGTGCATGTGTGGACTAGACTCCCCATTATGTAAGGAATCCATAATGGCTTGAGCTTCTCCTTCATCAATGCACCTTAGGTGCAGGCCATTCCAACTTTTCTTATACAGAATTCCACCGATAAGGAAATATCCAGATGCTAACTGTCTTAATGTTCATTGATCAGCCTTTTTGGACCCGTCCGGGTAGGCTCCATTCTGAAGATAGTTCTGTATATCCCAAAACCACGGCTTGTCATCGACTAGGTTCATGACATGCGCTGGCTGTTTCTATAGCCGAACCGTCAGTGGTCGAATGACTTGATCTCCCCCTACATTAACCATGGAAGCCAAGGTTGCTAAAGCATCTGCAAACTGATTTTTGGCGCGCGGCAGGTAGTGAAAAGATAGTTCCTCAAACTGCTGAGCCAATTCATCTAAGCGCTGTAGGTAAGGAACTAACCGCTCTTCCTTGATCTTCCATTTCCTTAGGGCTTGAGAGACTATTAGGTTGGAATCTCCAAAAACCTTAAGGATTTTTATTTCTTTTTCTAGGGCCGCTTCCGACCCCTTGATGCAAGCTTCATACTCGGCTTCATTGTTGGTGCAGTCGAAATCTAGTTTGACTGCGATTGGGACGTATTCTCCACAAGGAGTTTTGAATACGACTCCAACCCCGTTTCCATGGTAGTTTGAAGCTCCATCGAAGTAAATCTCCCAGACCTCACTTTCCACGCTTAACAAATCCTCATCAGGAAATTCTACCTCCGGCATCTGGTCTTCGACCGGTAATTTTGCTAATTGGTCAGCCAAGGCTCCACCTTTTACTGCCTTCCGTTGTACAAACTTCAAATCATAAGCTGCGAGCACTGATACCCACTTAGCCATCTTGCAGTCAAGAACCGGCCTCTCCATAAGGAATTTCAAGGGGTTCGATTCAGAGATGACATAGGTCGTGTAAGACGAGAGGTAGTGCTGCAGCTTTGTACAGGCCCACACTAGAGCCAGACACAACTTCTCTATCTTGTTGTATTTTAGCTCGTATTCTAGCATCCTTTTGCTTAAGTAATACACGGCATTTTCTATCCTTATATCTTCTGCTTGTTGAGCTAGCATTGCACCCATCGCTTCTTCTGTCACTGATAGGTATAATAAGGGCTTTCCTAGCCTTGGTGGCTGTAAAACTGGCGGGGATAGCAGATATTGCTTGACTTGGTCGAAAGCTTTCTGGCAATCCTCATTCCATTTAACCGCTACTCCTTTCCTGAGTAATTTGAAGATCAGACCACAAGTATCGGCCAATTGATTTATGAACCGGCTGATGTACTGTAGCCTTCCCAGGAAACCCCGAACTTCTTTTTCCGTCCTTGGTGCTGGCATTTCCAGAATGGCCTTGGCTTTTGAAGGGTCAATCTCTATGTCCTTCCGACTGACCATATGCCCCAGAAACACTCCGGATGTAGCTCCAAACAGGCATTTTGCCGGATTGAGCTTTAAATTGTACTTTCGAAGTTTAAGGAAGAACTTCTCAAGTGCTGTTGTATGTTCTTCGGCTGTTTTCGATTTAACAACCATATCGTCAACGTATACTTCTACTTCTTGGTGAATCATGTCATGGAAGATGGTCGTTGCCATTCTTTGATAAGTTGCCCCGGCATTTTTGAGCCCAAAAGGCATGACCCTGTAGCAGTAAGTTCCCCATTCTGTGATGAACGCCGTTTTCTCTTTGTCTGGCCCATGCATCATTATTTGATTATAACCGACAACAAGATCAGTCAAGGAGACCATCTCGTGTCTAGCCATTCGGTCCACTAGCAAGTCAATGTGCGGCAGGGGAAAGTCATCCTTCGGACATGCTTTATTCAAATCCCGGTAATCCACACACATTCGCACTTTTCCATCCTTCTTTGGCACCGGCACGATGTTCGCTAACCACGTCGGGTAGGCAATAGGTTCTATGAACTTGTTTTCCAGCTGCTTGGCAACTTCCTCCTTGATTTTCAAGGACCATTTTGTTTTCAGCCTTCTTAGCTTCTGTTTCACTGGCTTAGCCTCTGGGTATACTGGAATCTTGTGCACCATTATTGCTGGGTCAATTCCAGTGATGTCGCTTGCTTTCCACATGAAGCAATCAGCGAATTTCTTCAAACATTCACTAACCTGTTCCCTGTTCATGCAATCAGATGCAATGTATGTATGTTCGTTTTCTTCTTTGCCAATTATTATTTTTTCCTTTTCATTTTTTATTTCATTTATTTGATTATTTTTGCTTGGAAATGCTTGGAAAGATAGACACGCAGGGTAATCAAGAATTTGCAAGCCTTTATTAATTATGACGGAATCATCTTCAAAGAATACATCAAATTTGAAATCTGGATCTTCTAGATCCGACGCAGACGACTCAGAATTGGAACTGGGCTCTGACTCGGTTTCAGACTCGGGGTCAGACTCAGACTCAATACAGGACTTGACTACCAACTTAGGTACTAGGTTTGACTCGGGAGGAGGTTTATCAACAGCGCGCTCCTCCTCGGTGTACCAGTTGGTGAGAGGTCCTTCATTCGGCTTGATCAGATCCAGCAGGTCTCGATTCCCGTCATTTCCTATGATAACCGCAACTTCGTCAAAGAGACTAGGCTGCATGAAGTCTTCTGTATCCAGTTCAGTTACGGTTTCGGGCTTGTTGCCCGAGACATCTGAGAATATCTCTAACCTAGGCAGCATCTTCCTAGCGGTTGGGCAGCAAAAGGGTTCTTGGAAGCCACAGTAAGGAACTGCTTCTCCCGGTTTGCAGAAGTAGCTGTTCAGAGTCAATAGGTAAGGCCGCATTTGTACATTCTCTTTCCTTCCTCTTCGGGTCCTCTTAGCACGGTCCTCATCAGTGGGCTCATAACCCAAACCATAGGTCCCTTCATTCACTGGACATTCCTAGGCTTGCAGTGCAGGATACTTCTTCCCGGACCTTGCCATAATCATTCCTGGTAGGTAGGACATTTTCAACATTAGAGGCACCATGCAGTTTATTTGCACTGTCCTGAAATCAAAGAGAATTCGAGAGCTTACAGTTTTTCCCTCTATAAACTGTACAGTGTCGTATTGAAATCCAGAAAGGGGTAAATTGGCAGTCTCAGGGTTAACCTCAAAGAGAGGCTGGCCCTTTGGCTTCTTAAGCTGGCTGTAGTCATCCCCCTGGATAGTGATAACCTTGTCCTCATAAGGAAACTTGACCTTTTGGTGTAGGGAGGAGGGCACTGCCTTAGTATGATGTATCCATGGTCGACCCAGAAGTAGGTTGAAACTGGTAGGCACATCAATTACCTGGAACGGTACCTCCATTATGGCTGGCCCAATTGCCAATTTTAGTGTAGCAACCCCCAATACTTCCCTTCGGGTGCTGTCATATGCTTTCACTATCTGGTCCGAAGGGGCTAAGTCCCTTTCTTCCAACCCTAGACAGCTGGCTACTCTCAGTGGGCAGACATTCAATGCTGACCCATTATCAATAAGAACCATGGGCACCGTTTTATTTCGAGTCTGAACAGTGACATACAGAGCATTGTTATGGCTGCCTCCCTCTTTAGGCAAGTCTTCGTCAGAGAACCCGATGCTTTTCATTTTAGATGATTGGGTGAGGGTGGACACTAGCACTTCTGGGCTAATTTCCACCGACGTCTGAAGTTGACTCAAGGCCTTGCAAAGAGCTTGGCGATGAGGAAAGGATGCTGCTAGAAGTTCCTAGATTGATACCCTAGCTTGTGTCTTTTTTAACTGTGCCAGTACCGGGTCTTCCTTTAGCTCCTCTGCCTTCTGGTAAGGCTTGTTTTGGATTTTATCCAAGACTAGTGGTTCATATTGTCTCCCGCTCCTAGTTATAGCATCAAGCTCTTCGGTTAGGTCGTTCAGATCCAGGACACAGATGTTATTCATCTCTAGGAACAGTTCGAAAGGATCGATCAGTTCCTGGTCAGCCATGATAGCATTTATTCCGTGATTTGGTAAGGGGTTGGTGTTAACGTTCGGCTTACTCCTCGGGATAATCGAACCGTTATCCACCAGGTCCTGGATGCGGTTCTTAAGCATCCAGCACGCTTCAGTCTTGTGCCCATGCCCCTGATGATACTCACAGTATTCATCAGCCCTGTAATTCCTTGGCAACGGATTCGGTGGTGGCCTTGCTTCCAAAGGCTTTATGTAATTAGCCTTGACGGCCTCTCGGAATACCACTAGGATTGGCATCCCGAGATCAGTATAGGTTCTTCTGGATGATTGATTATTATTCCTCATGTTTCCCACACGTAAAGGATTCGTGGGGGTGATGCTAGCTACTTCATGGACTTTGCTAGCTTGGATAGGTTTCTTGTACTTTGAGGTCCCTGAGTCTTCTTTCAGTTGCCCCATTTGGATCAGATCTTCTACCTTTGTAGCAGTGGCAATGAGCGACTGGAATGTTGGTAGATACTGGGTTTGTAGTCGGTGTTGGTAAACAGGCTGCAGGTTCTTAATGATTATGTCTACCTGTTCTTGTTCAGAGGGTCGATTAATCATTTGGGCGGCCTTGGCTCTCCACCTCGTAAGGAATGAGGAAAAGGGCTCATTATTTTTCTGCTTGGTGGTTTCTAGTTCTCTTCGAGTGACATCCACCTCCATGTTATAGCGGTATTGGGAATTAAATGCATTGCAGATGTCTTCCCAGGTTTTCATTTTGGATCGGTCTAAGCTGACAAACCACCTCAAAGCAGCACCGGTGAGAGATTGTTGGAACAATTGAGCAAGGAGCTCGCTGCTCAGTCCAAATGGGTTAAGGGCACCCACATACATCTTCAAGTGAGTTTTAGGACAAGTGGTTCCATTGAATTTGTCCATGTTGGGCATCTTGAACTTGGTTGGCAGTCTTGCCTCGGGGAACAAGGACAAAGAGTCCATGTCCACCACCTCCTTGTGGGTTTTGAGAGCAGTGATAGATCTTTCCAGGAGTTCTAGCTTTTCTCTCATTCTCTGAGCTTCTAGCTCAGAAGCAGTTTTAGAGGGCATATCATCCAGGTTTAGGGCAGGGTTTGTAGGTTCAGCAGCAGGACCCTGGTTGGAGGCAGCAGGTCCACTTCCCCCGGCGGAAGCCCCATTTCCATTTCCATTTCCATTCCCATTGCCCAATTCAGCTATCAGGGCGGTCCTTTGGGCGGCTAGTGCCTCATTCATTCTGGCTTCCATTCTAGCCTCTAGTTGTTCAATGAGGGTTTGGATATCAGCAATCAATGCCATTGGTGCAGGTAAAGTTGTTGAAGTTGTAGGTGAAGCTGGTGTAGCTGGTGAAGCTGGTGATAGAACTGTAGGTGTGGCTGGCACTGATGTGGGCACCTGTAAGGATAAGGATAGCTAAATTAGGTACAATGGTTGGTATGTCAGGGTAGCTGATGTAGATCGACTCTTTTGTCCAACCGTGCATGAATGAGAAGAGTGTTCCATGCTCTCTTTGTGTTTACCTCATGTTTATGATATGTCGTGAATGCGCATAACAACACGTCATAAACTATTTAGTGGTATGGTTCACATCATTGGGTGCATACAGTCCTAAAGGATAGGTTCTATAGGCTATGTCTCAAATAGAGAATCGGCTTATAAGGGACCCTTGAACCTTGAGTATGGATATACCTAACCACATGTGAAACAAAGAGTTTCGCGTGGGTCCAACGGTACGCATACTCATGGGCCACCCCCAAAAGGATTAGGGACGGTTTGCGGTAACAGGGAGGACGCTTTGGCTGTCCGTCGACATAATCAAAGAGACCTGCCGACCAGCGCTACTTGCTATCCAGACTCAGAAGTTTGAACAGAGAGAGAAGAAATTCATTTGAAATTCGTTTTTTGTACAATGGAGAAAAGGATTCTCAATCGTGCAAATAAATCAACAAATTTAAATGTCTTAATCAAATTTGTCAATTAAGTTCAAATTTCCTCTCATCGAGTATTCTTAAAGAAAGAATGCTCGATTTATGTCAAGGTACCCTGCAAAACAAAGCATAGTAAAGTAATGCCCTAAAGAAGGGCAGGTTAGTTTATTCAACAATTGTAGTCCACTTTTATGCAAAAAGATTACATAAGTCCCCAGCAGAGTCACCAAACTGTGAACCCCTCCCCAAAATATCATGGCATATGATGCATGTGACTATGGGCAGAAATGCACGTGAATGAATGAGTCGCCACCTTGTTTAATTGTTTTAGGGTAAGCTAGGAAAAAACCCTAAGTGACTCCAATTTTAATTAACCTAGTTACTAGATTAATTAGCCCAATGTCTAAGGCATGGTATGCGAACCCGAGATGGATCCCGAGACTATGTCATGCTGATAAACTAACCATGAATGAATGCTTGGATGCTTTGCAAGGATAATGAAATAATTGGACCAACGAAAGATGTTCATGTGATTTCGACTTGCCGCTCGGGGTTAAATCCCAAACATGCCTACGTACTTCCGTTTGAATGGAAGATCAAAGTCAATATAGTTCGATAGGCCTTCTTTGAAGGGCTTTGAATGGGTATGCTTTATGCATGAGTGTGTGTATGCTTCGTGCATTTTGTTTAGACATTTTGCCAAAGAATTGATTGATTTGATTCGGCGTTTATTGCCAAAAAGAGTTGATTTAAGGCTTTTAGCCAAAAAGTTTGATTTAGGCAATTTGATTGCCAAAATGATTGATTTTAGGCGATTGTCGCCAAAATGATTGATTTTAAGGCTTTTAGCCAAAAAGAGTGATTTAGGCAATTTGATTGCCAAAATGATTGATTTTAGACGATTGTCGCCAAAATGATTGATTTTAAGGCTTTTAGCCAAAAGATTGATTAATTTGAAGGCTTTTAGCCAAAAAAGGTTGATTTAGGCAATTAGTTTGCCAAAAGTATTTGATTGGGCGATTGTCGCCAAAATTGATTGATTTAAGGCAATTTGTTTGCCAAAAGTAATTATTTGAAGGCTTTTAGCCAAAACTTTAATTTTAAGCGATTTGTCACTAAAAATTGTGATTAATCTACTTATAGGCAATCTGTTTGCCACAAGTGATTAATTGATTTGCAATGTAGCCAATTTGATTGCCAAGAAAAAAAAACGTAGTTATTAATTAACTAGGCCTTTTAGCCAAAATTGATTTATTGAAACAATTTATTCACCAAAAGTGATTAATTCGCAATGTAGGCAATTTATTGCCATGAAAAACGTGTTTAATGAAGGCCTTTTAGTCACAATTATTGATTAACTGGACTTAAGTCGAAAAAAAAAAAAGTTCGAAATAAAGGCAATCATACCATAACTATTAATTAGCTAGGTATTTTAAGCCAAATATTGTCGGATCTAAGCTTTTCATACCACGATTATTAATTAACCGGGCATTTAGCTTGATCATGCTTTAATTGAGACAATTTAACTGTCGAAAACGATGACGTGAATGCATTTTATGCAGTTATAGATTTATTAGGAGTAGAAGAGAAGCATGCATGACGTGCTAAAATTAAATAGGCAGAGTTTTGATTTACATACCTGATTTAGTCGACGACCGCTTCTTAACTCCAGATTAAGCTCCTCGTTAAGGGAATTAATTTTAATTTAATTTTAAGTGACCAAGTATCACAACAATAAAATAAAACTAAAATTAAAAAATGCAAGAAAGCAGTAAAGAATCGCAAAGAGCGTAGGGAGAAGGAGCGTCCGTTAACACAGACTGAGTGCCCAAAACCGAAAGCCCGGGGCCACTATTTATAATAAAAAAAAGGACTGATTCGGCGGCTGGGCCGCCGTGTCTCGGCGGTTGGGCCGCCGGAGGCCGGCGGCTGAGCCGCCGTGTCTCGGCGGCTGGGCCGCCTGTGATTGGCTGCTCGGGCCGCCGGTTCTCGGCGGCTCGGGCCGCCGGTGTCAGGCGGTTGGGCCGCCGGGGCTCGGCGTCTCGGGCCGCCGGTGTCCGGCGGCTGGGCCGCCGATGGCCGGTGGCTTGGCCGCCGGAAGCCAGCGGCTGGACCGCCGTGCCTAGGGGTTTTGCTACTTTAACACTCTGGAAGCTTTTTCGGGAGTTCCGGAGCCGGCGGCCTGGCTCGACGACCCAGCCGCCAGAGTCCGGCGTCCCGGCCGCCGGAACCGGCGGCCCGGCTCGGCGGCAGAAAAAAAAAAAAGGGGGGGGATATATATATACATATATATATATATATATATATATATATATATATATATATATATATATATATTAAAATGTGTATATATATAGAAAGAAAAAGAGAAATGTTTTTGATAAAGCAATTTTTTTTTTTTCCATGCATACATATTTTTTCTTGTACTAATCAAGTGCAGGTACAAATAAAGTTCAGCACAACAGATACAGCCAAGATTCGGTACAGAAAATACAGCAAAAGGGAAATAAAGGAAAGCAAGAAAATCTATCAACGACGGGGCCTCCTCCCCCTCTGATCCTCGAAGGCTATCTGGGTCCAGGCCGCAGCTAGTTCCTGCTGCATCCCGAGAAACAGCTCCATCATCTGGTTAACTAGCCCGACAGGAACCTGGAAAATCATACAAAGAAAAATACAAGTCAATATCTCCTAGGAGTCATTTTCCTTTGAGAAATGTGCCAGGATTTATCTCGGTGATATCCTCGGAAGGAAGAACTGTGTGATCCACACCCTCCAGGGAGACCTCTCGAAAAACTGGAGGACTGTTAGGGACGAAGTAGGAAACACTATATGGAAGACGTAGATTGGCCAGGTCTGGATGAAGCGACCCGGTAGCCTCCAAAATAGCCCGGGGAGCCCTGGAAGGACCTGCCGCCCGGCTAGGCCCGGCCTGCGACGGCCTCCTCTCAACCGGTGTGGAAGAAGTCGGGTCTGCCATGGGCCTCCTCCTTGGAGTCCTAGTTGAGGGACCCGAAGCCCGGGAAGAACGGGTACCGAGCGACTGAGAAGGAGCCGACCTCGGGATATTATCCAGCCGAGATCCAATAGGCGGCATCAGAGAAATTACGCAGAACTCATCGTAATCTCCTTCCATGATGAACTCCAAGTGAGAGATACCTTCAGTATGAGTAGTAGTAAGCTGCATTTGTTTGCCCGCTCGCATATCCTCAGGGGGGGAAAAGGGACAGAGCGACAGCCTCTTAGCTGAACATCCACTCTCTCACCCAAATAATATCGCCGTATGACGGGGTGTGACAAGACCACTCTCCGCTGAGACAAGGCATCTGACTGTTGAAAGACGGGATCAGCCTGAATCCAACTTTGTAAACGGGCAGGCATCAGCCCCACGTCGGCCTATAAAAGATGTAAATATGTTAATAAATCTTTTTTTTTAATATATCCAAAAATACTAAGCACATACCTGCCCCAGAGCGCAAGTATCGAAAAAGGCTCTCAGCTCCTTCAGCGACTTATTGTGTCGGACGGGGTGAAGGTTTGATTTGTACCATCTCCAAGCCGAGGGCGCCAGCTCTGATCTAGGATTAGTCTGAAGTAACTCTGGGCGAGTGTAAGGGAAGTACTCGAATGCCCAAGTCTGCAAAAAAAAACGAGAAGGGAAAAGAATCAGTGAGATAGGAAAATCAAGCTAAACAGAAAAATACAGAAATGGAGAATGTTCTTTACATTACCTCCCAGAAATAGAATGTCCCGCTAAGCTTACCATGGCCTCGGCTCAGGTCACACATATCATCATACTGCGACTCAGGATAGCACCGGCCCAGTCATACTCCTTTAAAAGAGCCAAATTTTCCAAGCTCTTCAAGACAGAGGGATTAAACTTCTCCTTCCTGTTGGACCAAAAGGTCGAAGCAAACAACAACAACAAGGTGAACCTGGCCACCTGGGTAGCCGTCAGCTCTCCCCGCCCGTAGCTGGCATAGATGCTAGGGGTCTGGAGGGATAACCAGCGTCTGGAAACGCTCAAAGCAGGGGTAGCAGAACCTGGTTCGACCAGCCGAGGCAGGTCTATCCCAATTAGCTCCACCATCTGGTCAGAGGAGATATCAATCCTCCAATCATCATATAGCTCGATCGGCCGGATCCCGAAAGGGATCCCGGATATCACAGAAAAATCTGCAGGGGTCATTGTCAGCTCGCCCCAAGAGAAATGGAAAGTATTAGTGGTATCCCACCACCTTTCAGCTAAGGCACACAATAACTCCTTGTAGTTACTCCGTGCCATGTCAAAGTGCCTCAGATAGCCCAAGTAAGATGGTTGGATGATCGCGCCAGCCGGACAGTTGGGATCGAATAGTTCGAGTGGAATCCCAGCCACAGAACTCTCACCCACATCCAATTTGATGCGGCAATCCTAAAAGGTAAAATCAACCTAAGAGTTACCTCTCGGTTCCTTACTAAGGGGAAACATCTTAGTTTTGTCCTAGCATGCATAATAATTAAGCACAGGAAATGTTTTCAAAAGTTCACAATTTTGGCCTAAGGCCCAGAAATCACAATTTTGGCCTAAGGCCCAAATAATATAATTTGCACACATAAGAGTGAAAGAGGACTTACCTGGGCGTAGATACCAGACCTGGAGGCGTGAGTATCTGCGTCTGCCATAAGGTCGACCTCGTCGAGGCTAATCCCTAGGGACTCGAGGAAATCCTCATCACTGTAATAGCTTGGAAGAGCCATAGAAGAAGGTGGCCTTGTAGCTTTGAGAGTTGAGAGGATTTGAGAGAGTTTTGGTATGTAAAAGTTTAGAATGAATAAAATGAGTAATCTTAGGCTATTTATAAGCAAATAGCCAAAAGGCGGGTCTCCCGGACGCGTTTGATTTTCGTTTTCAAAATTTGTGTTTCAGACAACCACCGACTCCCATAAAATCTTTTTTATGGCTGCCGGTGGGGGGCAATTGTGAATACCCAAATTTTGAGGCTCAAAGAGCCAGTTTTCCCGGACTGCAAACAGTCCGGCCGGATCGGAGGCCACTCGGAAAGTTCACTGGAAATATGCCAATATGGTACTTGAAATGTCCGAAAAATTACGAGGATCACAAAACTGGTCCCGGAATATTTTTTGGAGGCCCGGAACTCCCGAAAAAGCTCCCGGAGTGTTAAAGTAGCAAAACCCCCAGGCACGGCGGTCCAGCCGCTGGCTTCCGGCGGCCAAGCCACCGGACACCGGCGGCCCAACCGCCTGACACCGGCGGCCTGAGCCGCCAATCACGGCGGCCCGGCCGCCGAAATAGTCCTTTTTTTATTATAAATAGTGGCCCCGGGCTTTCAGTTTTGGGCACTCAGTCTGTGTTGACGGACGCTCCTTCTCCCTACGCTCTTTGCGATTCTTTACTACTTTCTTGCATTTTTTAATTTTTGTTTTATTTTATTGTTGTGATACTTGGTCACTTAAAATTAAATTAAAATTAATTCCCTTAACGAGGAGCTTAATCTGGAGTTAAGAAGCGGTCGTCGACTAAATGAGGTATGTAAATCAAAACTCTGCCTATTTAATTTTAGCACGTCATGCATGCTTCTCTTCTACTCCTAATAAATCTATAACTGCATAAAATGCATTCACGTCATCATTTTCGACAGTTAAATTGTCTCAATTAAAGCATGATCAAGCTAAATGCCCGGTTAATTAATAATTGTGGTATCAAAAGCTTAGATCCGACAATATTTGGCTTAAAATACCTAGCTAATTAATAGTTATGGTATGATTGCCTTTATTTCGAACATTTTTTTTTTCGACTTAAGCCTAGTTAATCAATAATTGTGACTAAAAGGCCTTCATTAAACACGTTTTTCATGGCAATAAATTGCCTACATTGCGAATTAATCACTTTTGGTGAATAAATTGTTTCAATAAATCAATTTTGGCTAAAAGGCCTAGTTAATTAATAACTACGTTTCTTTTTCTTGGCAATCAAATTGCCTACATTGCAAATCAATTAATCACTTGTGGCAAACAGATTGCCTATAAGTAGATTAATCACATTTTTTAGCGACAAATCGCTTAAAATCAAAGTTTTGGCTAAAAGCCTTCAAATAATTACTTTTGGCAAACAAATTGCCTTAAATCAATCAATTTTGGCGACAATCGCCCAATCAAATACTTTTGGCAAACTAATTGCCTAAATCAACCTTTTTTGGCTAAAAGCCTTCAAATTAATCAATCTTTTGGCTAAAAGCCTTAAAATCAATCATTTTGGCAACAATCGTCTAAAATCAATCATTTTGGCAATCAAATTGCCTTTTTGTCATGATCACCATGTCATCCACATATACTTCTAGCCCTTGCCCCGGCGTTCTTCAATCCAAATGGCATTACTTTATAGCAAAACGTTCTGAAGTCCGTGGTGAAGGCCGTCTTGTGCTTGTCCATGTGAATACTCAAATTTTGAGACTCGAAAAAGCCGGTTTTCCCGGCCGCGGCGGTGGCGGCCGCCCTTAAAGGCGGCGGTAGCCGCTATCGCCGGCGGCACGGCCGCCGTCGACAGCGGCTGCAGTCGCCTGTGAATACTCAAATTTTTTGAGGCTCAAAAGCCTGTTTTTTTCGGACTGCGAACAGTCCGGCCGGACCGGAGGCCTTTCGGAAAGTTCACCGAAAATATGCCAATATGGTACTTGAAACGTCCGAAAAATTATGAGGATCACGGAACTGGTCTCGGAATATTTTTTGGAAGTCCGGAACTCCCGGAAAAGCCTCCGGAGCGGAAAAAAGAAGGCACGCCCGCCCAACCTGGGCGGACATGCCCGCCCAGAGTGGGCGGACATGCCCGCCCAGGCCGGGCGGACGTGCCCGCCCAGAGTGGGCGGACGTGCCCGCCCAGGCCGGGCGGACGTGCCCGCCCAGAGTGGGCGGACATGCCCGCCCAGGCCGGGCGGACATGCCCGCCCTCGAGGGCGGGCAGATGCGCCCAGGGGCACGTTTTTTCCTATAAAAAGAGGCCCCGGGGGCTCCATTTAGACACACAGTCTGTGTTGACGGACCTCTCTTCTCCCTTTGCGCTCTTTGCGATTCTTTTATCGCTTCCTGCATTTTATTTTATTTTAGTCAGCTTTCATTTGCTTTCTTGCTCTATTAAGTGGTCATTAAATTTCCAATTTAATTAATATTTCCCTTAACGAGGAGCTTAACCTGGAGTTAAGAAGTGGCCGTCGACTAAATCAGGTACACAAACTAAACTCTGTCTATCTAATTTTAGCATTACATGCATGCTTCTCTTCTACTCCTCCTAATTCTATAACTGCATAAATGCATTCATATCATCCACTAGGCAAATAAATTGCCTCAATTAAATAAAATTAAGCTTAGATGCCCGGTTAATTAATAATCGTGGTATTAAAAGCTTAAATCCGACAATATTGGCTATAGAAGCCTAGTTAATCAATAACTATGGTGAAATTGCCTTTATTTCGAACAGTTCTTGGCCTAAGTCCAGTTAATCAATGATTGTGACTAAAAGGTCCTACTTAAACACGTTTTTTTTTATGGCAATAAATTGCCTATATTTCAATTTAATTGATCACTTTAAAGCCCATAAATTGCTTATAAGTGAAAAGTTAATCTTGCATAGCGACAAATCGCTTAAATCAAAGAAATTTGGCTAGAAGCCTTTAATTAATCGCTTTAGACAAACAAATTGTCTATAAGTGAAAAATTAACCATTTTTATAGCGACAAATCGCTTAAATTAATTTCTTTTGGCTAAAAGCCTTAAATCAACCTTTGGCAACAATTGCCTAAATCCATTCATTTTGGCTAAAAGCCTTAATTCAACTTTTGGCAACAATTGCCTAAATCAATTCATTTTGGCTAAAAAGCCTTAAACCATTCAATTTTGGCGACAATCGCCTAAGCAATCAATTTTTTGGCAATAATAAGCCCAATTAATCTTTGGCAAACAAATAAGCCCAACTTACCTTTTGGCAAGAATAAGCCCAAATCCTTTCTTTTGGCAAAAAGCCTCAAATCAACATTTTGGCACCAAGTGCCTGAAACAAAGCAAATTCTTTGGCAAAATGCCTAAACAAAAATGCACAAAGCATACACACACTCATGCATAAAGCATCCCATCAAAAGCCCTCTAGAAGAGGCCTATCGAACTACGTTGACTTTGATCTTCCATTCAAACGGAAGTACGTAGGCACGTTCGGGATCTAACCCCGAGCGGCAAGTCGCAATCATTCGAAATCACATAAACATTTTTTTTTCCATTGGTCCAATTACTTCATCTCACCTTGCAAAGCATTCATTTTCTTTGGTTAGTTTATTCAGCATGACATAGTCTCGGGATCCACCTCGGGTTCGTAGACCATGCCTTAGACATTGGGATAATTAATCTAGTAACTAGGTTAATTAAAATTGGAGTCACTTAGGTTTTTTTCCTAGTTTACCCTAAAAATAATTAAACAAGGTGGCGACTCATACATTCACGTGCATTTCTTCCCTTAGTCACATGCAGTCATACGCATTTGCATTGTGATATTTTCGGGGAGGGGTTCACAGTTTGGCGACTTCACTGGGGAATGCTATGTAATCTTTTTGCATAATAGTGGACTACAATTGTTGAATAAACTAACCTGCCCTTCTTTAGGGCATTACTTTACTATGCTTTGTTTTGTAGGGTACCTTGACATACTCGATGAGAGGAAATTTGAACTTAAGTGACAAATTTGATTAAGACATTTAAATTTGTTGATTTATTTGCACGATCGAGAATCCTTTTCTCCATTGCATAAAAAATGAATTTCAAATGAATTTCTTCTCTTTCTGTTCAAACTTCTGAGTCTGGATAGCAAGTAGCGCTGATCGGCAGGTCTCTTTGATTATGTCGACGGACAGCCAAAGCGTCCTCCCTGTTACCACAAACCATCCCTAATCCTTTTGGGGGTGGCCCATGAGTATGCGTACCGTTGGACCCACGCGAAACTCTTTGTTTCACATGTGGTTAGGTATATCCTTACTCAAGGTTCAAGGGTCCCCTTATAAGCCAATTCTCTATTTGTGTCATAGCCTATAGAACCTATCCTTTAGGACTGTATGCACCCAATGATACGAATCATATCATTAAACAAAGTATGACGTGATGTTGTGCGCATTCATGACATATCATCTCATTAAAAAAAAAAGAACATTTAAAAAGCTGGAAAATCACATTTTTGGGCCCTGAGACCTGAAAAATTACATTTTGGCCCCTAAGGCCCAAAAATTCTCCATTTGGCCCCTAAGGCCCAAAAATGCCCAATTTGGCCACAAAGGCCCAAAAGTTCACATTTTGGCCCCTAAGGCCCAAGAAAAATTTTCTTTGAGAACTTAGGGCCATTCGAAAAGTCGAGGTGTCCTAGCATACCAACATTACCCTACCACATAGGGTCAGACCGTCCCATCTCACAGGGTCAAGTCATTCTTCCCTATATCAACACCACCCAACATTGTTTGGTCATACCACCCCACATCATAAGGGTCAAGTCCAAATACCTTACCCATACATTACCCCACCTCACACTATCTCACATACCCTATGAAAATACCTTATATAGGATTAGTCTAATCGTTTTGACTATGTCCTTTCACAGGTAACCCCCGTTCAAGTACCAGTCACGTCTACAGTACTATCACCGACCTCACCAGCTTCACCAGCTTCACCAGCTGCACCAGTTTTACCTACAACTCCTACAACCCTACCTGCACCAATGGCATCACTCACTGACATCCAAAATCTCATTGAACAACTGGAGGCCAGGATGGAGGCCAGAATGAATGAGGCATTGGCTGCCCAAAGGACTGCCCTGATAGCTGAACTAGGTAATGGTAATGGAAATGGGGCTTCGGCCGGGGGAAGTGGACCTACTACCTCTAATCAGGATCCTGCTGATGAACCGACAAACCCTGCCCTTAACCTGGATGACATGCCCTCCAGAACTGCTTCTGAGCTGGAAGCTCAGAAAATGAGAGAGAAGCTGGAATTGTTGGAAAGATCTATCACTGCTCTCAAAACCCACAAGGAAGTGGTGGACATGGACTCCTTGTCCTTGTTCCCCGAAGCAAGATTACCTACAAAATTCAAGATGCCTAACATGGACAAGTTTGATGGAACCACTTGTCCCAAAACTCATCTGAAAATGTATGTAGGTGCCCTAAACCCGTTTGGCCTGAACAGCGAGCTCCTTGCTCAGTTGTTTCAGCAATCTTTGACTGGTGCTGCATTAAGATGGTTTGTTAGCTTGGATCGTTCCAAAATGAAGAATTGGGAGGACATATGCAATGCTTTCAACACGCAGTACCATTATAATATTGAAGTGGATGTTACCCGGAGGGAGCTAGAAACCACTAAACAGAAGAACAATGAGCCTTTCTCCTCGTTCCTTTCGAGGTGGAGAGCCAAAGCCGCTCAAATGATCAACCGACCCTCTGAACAGGAACAAGTTGACATAATAATCAAGAATTTACTGCCAGTCTACCAGTCACAGCTTCAAACACAGTACTTGCCTACGTTCCAATCGCTTATTGCGACTGCAACTAAGGTGGAAGACTTAATCCAGTTGGGTCAACTCAAAGAATACTCATACAAGAAGCAGAATCATGCTGGGTCCAGTGAGACAAATGAAATAGCCAGTATAATCCCCACGAATCCTTTACGTGTTGGGAATTTGGGAAACAATCAGCCAAGGAGGCAATATACTGATCTCGGCATGCCAATCCTTTTGGTGTTCTGAGAAGCAGTGAAAGCAAATTTACTGAAGCCTTTAGAAGCAAGGCCATTACCAAACCCCCTGCCCCGAAATTTCAAAGCCAATGAATACTGTGAGTACCATCAAGGACATGGGCATAAAACCGAATCATGCTGGACTTTGAAAAACCGTCTACAAGACCTGGTTGACAATGGGTCCATCATCCCCAAGAGCAAGCTGAATATCAACCAATCCCTTGCCTAACCATGGGATTAATGCAAAAAAAAATTTGCTGAACAAGAATCATTCGATCCTTTCGAACTTTTCTCATAAATAAATGAAGTTTGTGCCTGAGAGGGTTGAGATCAAGCCTCCAAAAGAACAAAGGAATTGTTCAAAACCAACAACAACCTGCCTGATCGATTTAAGCATCGAGAAGAACAAAGTTACTACAGTCAATCCAATCCTAGTCTATCACAGTCCACCTAGAGTCTATCTTTTAGGGTCTAGTTTCTTTTCTTTTCATTTTCATTTCCCTTCAAGTTTTCATTCAATTCAAATTTGTAAATCTAAGTGTCTTTTGTACACAAATTTTGTCTTATCAATAAAAAGGAATCAGTTTACGTTCTAATCATGTTTATACTCTTTCCCTATCATTTCCTGTGAAAGCACAAAAAAAAAAAAAATCGAAAAAATAATAAAAAAAGAAATTAAAAAAAAATGATGATAAAAAAAAAGATAATAAAAATTGGCAAAGGAAAATGCATTCATTTGCTCTGCATCAATCAAAGCTGGGGCATACTAAGAAGCACCATCAAAAGGGAAGTTTTGAAGGGTAATCATGGAAAGGATCCAGCAAAGGGTACGCAAGACTTCAAACAGTACCGAGGCAAAGCCGATTGAAGGGGCTAGGGCCAGAATGGTTTCTCCGAAAACCCAGGAATGGAAGATGCTCTGACAGAGAGGTGTCTGAATTTTGAGCTTAAAAGCGACAGAATAAAGAAGTTATGTTTGGAATTGGATTGGGTCTGCACGAAGTCGCAATGCTGTCCATACACTACTCAAGTTATCTTAGAATCAAGTTGCCTCGAAATTCTTTATGGAGAGGCTGCTTCTAAGCAAGCAAAAGGAAAAACGGGACAAAAGGAACCCCTGGTCAAAAGGAAGCAAACAAGCAAAAGAAAAAAATGGGTCAGAAGGAACTTCTGCACACAAGAAAGAAATCAAGGACAAAGCTACAGGAAATCAAGTTGTCAAAAATGGGTCAACTGCAAGCTCTCCGTTAAATTCAAGCCCATCAAGGGTAGATGACAAATCATTTCAGCCATACGGACAAAGACCAAGCGGCTGCTCACATTTTGAAAAAGCAAGTTAAAAGAAGCAGTCATTTCCACAAATTGGATGACAACAAACACCTTGAAAATCGAGCGCCAAGCATGGCACAAGTACGAGTGTCCTTATAAACAAGGATCATTTCTCAAAACAAAGAAAAGGAAGAGTCTCCTCAAAATTCCTTATGGAGAGGAGAACCATTGAGGAAATAATTTTCAAATTCAGAGGAAGATAAAGTTCAAGAAAAGGAATCAAATTAACCTCAAGAATTCAAACATGGCGAAGCCACAAACTCAAAGCATAAAAGCTTCTTTAACATTCAAGCCACTCAAGTTACCACCACAATGTGGGTATTCAAAACTCTTTGTGATGAATGCAAGTCA
The DNA here is from genome assembly GCF_041381405.1 of Jatropha curcas. NCBI lineage: Eukaryota > Viridiplantae > Streptophyta > Magnoliopsida > Malpighiales > Euphorbiaceae > Jatropha > Jatropha curcas. The sequence continues at coordinate 12,570,910 of NC_143151.1, read as the reverse complement.
TATTTCGGTCAACCAGTGGTAAAACCACTACAACAACAAAGTCAGATTCGCCTAGGTTCATCACTATCATACGAGCCCGGGTCAATAAGTTGATTCAACAGCATCCAGCCGGGAAGGAATCCCGCAAAGACATCCAGCCGGGAAGGAATCCCGCGAAGACATTAAGCCGGGAAGGAATCCTGCGAAGAAATCAAAACAGAAATGAATTCTGCATCAACATCCAGCCGGGAAGGAATCCCGCGAAGACATTAAGCCGGGAAGGAATCCTGCGAAGAAATCAAAATAGAAATGAATTCTGCATCAACATCCAGCCGAGAAGGAATACCGCGAAGACATCAAGCCGGGAAGGAATCCTGCGAAGAAATCAAAAAAAAGAAATGAATTCTGCATCCAGCCGGGAAGGAATCCCGCAAAGACATCAAGCCGGGAAGGAATCCTGCGAAGACATCAAGCCAGAAATGAATTCTGCATCAACATCAAGTTGGGAAGGAATCCCGCAAAGACATCCAGTCGGGAAGGAATCTCGCAAAGACGTCAAGCCGGGAAGAAATCCCGCGAAGAAATCAAGCCGGAGATGAATTCCGCACTAGCCGAGCACGAAGTTCGCATCCTGGAAGGAACTACGAAAGACCTGATTCTCTCCATCCCCCGAAGAGTTCTTGGAGATACGTAGGCAGCCACGAAGGCGCGGTCACAAACATAAGTTTGCATCATAAAAAGCATTTTCTCTTTGCCAATATAATAAAAAAAAAAGAAGAATAAATAAAAAAAAAGAGAGAAGAAAAGAAAAATAAAAGTTGGAGTTGAAAACCCGAAAGGGCGGCTTCAGGCAAGAATTGAGCCCGCTAGACTGAAAACCCGAAAGGGCGGTCTAGGCAAAAGTTAGGGCAAAGAGCCTGCTAGAGTCGAAAACCCGAAAGGGCGGCTACTAGGCAAAAGTTAAGGCGAAAAGAAAAACAAAAGTGCCTTCAAAGGTCTCCTTGGGAGTATATAAATCATTTTTTCCAAGAATCACTGAGTTCCTTCGAGTCAAAATGCATTACAAGAAAAATTTGAGTCTCTAAATCGAGTCTCCAATGAGTCTCTAAAATCAAGTCTCCATCACCAGTGGTCATTCCACAATGGGTCACAAAGATCGAGTCATTCTCAAAAAAGTTCGTTTTGAAAGCGTCATTCTTTGAGTCATTCCTCGAAAAAAAAGAGAGCGAGGAAAATGTCAATTCACTCCCCGGGGTTTCCAAAACAGCCCTAAAAAAATGTCAAACATAATCGTTGAGAGGTAATTCTTTAATACCTTGTCGCCACTCGGACCATCGTTTCTTTGATCCTTTCAGACGAGCGATGTCATCCACATTGTCCGTTTTCCTCGAGTCATATAAGTGGCTTTGTTCTCTTTGATTCCTCAATCGATTGGACAAGTACAAACCCAATGTTTTGAAGTATTCCATGGTCAGCACCATTCTGGGGGCAAGAAGTGATAAGAACCTTCACCATTCTCCCATCACAGAAGTAATCACGGAATTTTGTCTTTCATTAAGAAGAAATTCCATTTCAGCTAATAAGGGCATCAATTCTCTCAAGCCGGGGGCAAAATCCTCCAAGTTGGATTCAGGGGCAAGTGTTATAAAAAAAAAAACATACACAACCCAGGGTGGAACCCAACCATCGTCAATATCTTTTACCCAAACCCAGGGTAGAACCCGGTTAATGGTTAACTTTCTTACATAAAACCTAGGGTGAAACCCTAACCAATAACCAACCCTTTTTCATCCAAAACCAAGCCATTTGATCATTTCGACTTTAGGTGGACCCTTTGGTTCTCAATGAGAAAAGTAAAAATAAAGCAAATCTCTTTTCAAGCCCTCATTAAGAGGCAAAACATCTTTTCAAGTCCTCTAAGAGGCCAAACATCTTTTCTAGCCCTCATTAAGAGGCAAAACATCTTTTCAAGCCCTCATTAAGAGGCAAAACATCTTTTCAAGCCCTCATTAAGAGGCAAAATCTCTTTTCAAGCCCTCATTAAGAGGCAAAACATCTTTTCAAGTCCTCTAAGAGGCAAAATTTCTTTTTAAGTCCTCAAAGAGGCAAAAACATCTTTAAATTGCAAACATAAATCCTTGCATTCGATCATTTCATTTCAAGGAAGAACCCAACGGCGGGGTTTCCTCCTCTGCCTATCCTCAAAATTTGGTCTTCAGACAACCACCGACGCCCATAAATCATTTTTATGGTTGCCGGTGGGGGGCAACTGTGAATACTCAAATTTTGAGACTCGAAAAAGCCGGTTTTCCCTGCCGCGGCAGTGGCGGCCGCCCTTAAAGGCGGCGGTAGCCGCTATCGCCGGCGGCACGGCCGCCGGCGACAGCGGCTGCAGTCGCCTGTGAATACTCAAATTTTTTGAGGCTCAAAAGCCTATTTTTTTCGGACTGCGAACAGTCCGGCCGGACCGGAGGCCTTTCGGAAAGTTCACCGAAAATATGCCAATATGGTACTTGAAACGTCCGGAAAATTACGAGGATCACGGAACTGGTCTCGGAATATTTTTTGGAAGTCCGGAACTCCCGGAAAAGCCTCCGGAGCGGAAAAAAGAAGGCACGCCCGCCCAACCTGGGCGGACATGCCCGCCCAGGCAGGGCGGACATGCCCGCCCAGAGTGGGCGGACATGCCCGCCCAGGCCGGGCGGACATGCCCGCCCAGAGTGGGCGGACATGCCCGCCCAGGCCGGGCGGACATGCCCGCCCAGAGTGGGCGGACATGACCGCCCAGGCAGGGCGGACATGCCCGCCCAAAGGGCGGTCATGTCCGCCCACTCTGGGCGGGCATGATCGCCCAGGCAGGGCGGACATGCCCGCCCTCGAGGGCGGGCAGATGCGCCCAGGGGCACGTTTTTTCCTATAAAAAGAGGCCCCGGGGGCTCCATTTAGACACACAGTCTGTGTTGACGGACCTCTCTTCTCCCTTTGCGCTCTTTGCGATTCTTTTATCGCTTTCTGCATTTTATTTTATTTTAGTCAGCTTTCATTTGCTTTCTTGCTCTATTAAGTGGTCATTAAATTTCCAATTTAATTAATATTTCCCTTAACGAGGAGCTTAACCTGGAGTTAAGAAGTGGCCGTCGACTAAATCAGGTACACAAACTAAACTCTGTCTATCTAATTTTAGCATTACATGCATGCTTCTCTTCTACTCCTCCTAATTCTATAACTGCATAAATGCATTCATATCATCCACTAGGCAAATAAATTGCCTCAATTAAATAAAATTAAGCTTAGATGCCCGGTTAATTAATAATCGTGGTATTAAAAGCTTAAATCCGACAATATTGGCTATAGAAGCCTAGTTAATCAATAACTATGGTGAAATTGCCTTTATTTCGAACAGTTCTTGGCCTAAGTCCAGTTAATCAATGATTGTGACTAAAAGGTCCTACTTAAACACGTTTTTTTTATGGCAATAAATTGCCTATATTTCAATTTAATTGATCACTTTAAAGCCCATAAATTGCTTATAAGTGAAAAGTTAATCTTGCATAGCGACAAATCGCTTAAATCAAAGAAATTTGGCTAGAAGCCTTTAATTAATCGCTTTAGACAAACAAATTGTCTATAAGTGAAAAATTAACCATTTTTATAGCGACAAATCGCTTAAATTAATTTCTTTTGGCTAAAAGCCTTAAATCAACCTTTGGCAACAATTGCCTAAATCCATTCATTTTGGCTAAAAGCCTTAATTCAACTTTTGGCAACAATTGCCTAAATCAATTCATTTTGGCTAAAAAGCCTTAAACCATTCAATTTTGGCGACAATCGCCTAAGCAATCAATTTTTTGGCAATAATAAGCCCAATTAATCTTTGGCAAACAAATAAGCCCAACTTACCTTTTGGCAAGAATAAGCCCAAATCCTTTCTTTTGGCAAAAAGCCTCAAATCAACATTTTGGCACCAAGTGCCTGAAACAAAGCAAATTCTTTGGCAAAATGCCTAAACAAAAATGCACAAAGCATACACACACTCATGCATAAAGCATCCCATCAAAAGCCCTCTAGAAGAGGCCTATCGAACTACGTTGACTTTGATCTTCCATTCAAACGGAAGTACGTAGGCACGTTCGGGATCTAACCCCGAGCGGCAAGTCGCAATCATTCGAAATCACATAAACATTTTTTTTTCCATTGGTCCAATTACTTCATCTCACCTTGCAAAGCATTCATTTTCTTTGGTTAGTTTATTCAGCATGACATAGTCTCGGGATCCACCTCGGGTTCGTAGACCATGCCTTAGACATTGGGATAATTAATCTAGTAACTAGGTTAATTAAAATTGGAGTCACTTAGGTTTTTTTCCTAGTTTACCCTAAAAATAATTAAACAAGGTGGCGACTCATACATTCACGTGCATTTCTTCCCTTAGTCACATGCAGTCATACGCATTTGCATTGTGATATTTTCGGGGAGGGGTTCACAGTCCACTAAGGCCATCAGTATTTGGTTGTATCCAGAAAATCCGTCCATGATAGAATAACATCCCATTCCGGCAGCACTGTCGATCAAAACATCTATGTGCGGAAGTGGAAAGTCGTCTTTAGGCGAGGCTTTATTCAGGTCCCTGTAATCAACACAGACCCTTATCCTCCCATCTTTTTTCAGCACCGGGACTATGTTTGCCAACCATTCTGGATAGTGAACTACTTCCAAGAATCTTGCATCCAGCTGCTTCTGGACTTCAGCTTTGATCTTGTCCTGCCACTCTGGTCTGACCCTTCTCCTTTTCTGCTTTACTGGCTTAACACTCGGATTAGTAGGAATGAAGTGCTCTGCTATTGATCTGTCGATTCCTAGCATGTCCGCATAGCTCCAGACAAATACCTCTGAATTTCTTCTAATACATTCTTGAAGATCCTGTCTGAGCTCAGGTTTAAAGTCTGATCCGATTTCAATTATTTTAGGATCTTCAGTGGTGCTTAAGTTAAATGTCAAATATCCGAGTGGTATAATCAATGCCATGAACGTGACAATCAGGAAAACAAGAAAACGAATAGTCAAAGTTCACTTCCATTGATTGAAATAAAAGAGGAAAACCATCCATATTGTTCTCAAAACAAGGATCAGAAAAACAAAATACAGGATTAACTGCCTGCTCAATACATTCATTACAAGTGTTTTTTATCGCCTGGATTACTTCATCAGCATCTGCACCTTCTTCTTCCTCCGGGGTAGCTTCTGTTTTCCTCGAAACATCACGAAAATCGGTTTTGGTTTTAGTTGGTTATTATTTTGAAAAAGAGGTGATAAAACCCTTTTTGGATACGCGGTGCCGATGAATCGGTCTTATAAATTATTTTAGTCGCCACCCATTATTTCGGCAATGGGACCGTTTATTTTGTAAAGGTGACTTCATTTAAAAACCCAATTTTATTTAAGGCCAAATTATTTGAAAGAAAACTGGTCAGGCGTACCAAGTACGATTCTAGGTAAGGGAATTAGGTACGTCGGCCCGTTGGAAACCGAAGCCCGAAAAATCGGCCTCTTTTAACCTACGATTTCTAATTGATTTTATTTTAGAAAAGCCAATTATTTAAACCCAACCCGAATAAATCGAACCGAGCTCCTATGTGGAAAATTATTTGATCGTCCCAAACAAACTCATCCATTGCATTCATTCATAAATTAAGCATCACATCCATCATTCATCCTCCATACATATCAAATAAAATTAAAAGACCAGCTCTTGCCTTATGGTTAAAGGCGGACCACAAACCGGCTTTAATAATATAGTTAAGAAGGAATAACAAATATTAAATCTCAAAATATCATGATCACAACATATTAATTAATTTGGTTTGATTAAAACTTGATTTGCCCATTATTGACCTTTTTTTGGATTGAGATTAAAATTTACTTAATGAAATAAAAATAACAAAAATAAACTACAACTGGACGACAGTCGCGTCACGCGGGTGTTCTATGGAAGAACAGTCGCGTGGCGCGACTCTTGTCTTTTATTCTGGAACTTATAGCGGTTGCGTCACGCGGGTGTTCTATGAAGAACAGTCGCGTGACGGAACTCTGTCATTCCTGCTGGAATTAAGAACAGTCGCGTCACACGGGTGTTCTATGAAGAACAGTTGCGTGACAGAACTCTTTCTTGCGTGACGGAACTCTTTCCTACGTGACGGAACTGTTTGTGACTTATTTATAACACTCAGACTTATTGATTATTCATTTTTAGCGAAACATTAAATACAAATATAAAACAAAATATAACTGAGTACACAAACAGCTGCGTCACGCAGGTGGTCCAATCCAGGTTAAGAGCTTTTGGACAGGAGCAGTCGCGTCACGCAGGTAGTAGCTGCGTGACGCGGCTGCTCTGGTCCGCAACTACCTTTCAAACTATTCTTTTCTACGTGTTTTTTTTTATTATAAATGATTAAAATCAACCCAGAAGATTTCAACAATGGACAAACTCACGTTTAATCAATAATAGGTCAACTAAACATTATGAAAATGAGATTTTTAGGAGATAAAATGCTAGAAATAAAAAGGAAAAGTTAGAATCGTTACCTAGCCCTCAGATTTGAGGATTGCATGCACTGAGATTAACTCAGAAGTGTTGTTTCACGATTCCAGAAGTGTATACTCCAAGTCCTTTCACAAAATAGATAGTTTTCTTTTTTTTTTTTTCTTTCTTTCTTTGCTCTCTCTTCGTCCTCTTATCTTTTTGTATTTTTTTTTTTATTTTGAATCTAAAATATCTATGACTTGATCTTCCCAAGTTTACTCAGTTGAATTCTTAAGGAAGAACCCTAGTCGTTAACCTAAAAACTTAAACTCAGAATGCGGTTTTTCTTAGAGGAAATGAGAGCAAAGTGTCCAAAAGTCCCGTTTTTGCTGTAAATGTTGTATTTATATGGCTAGGGCAACAGAGCAGCCGCATCACACGGGTATAAGCTGCGTGATGCACCCGTAAGCTCGCGTGACGCGACTTACTTTTCGTACAGTTGCCGCGTATCCATATAAACAGTGCAGGTCATTGCACGGGCGCGCGCCAGAGGTGTTAGCCCTGTTAGAGCTGCGTGACGCAACTAAGAGTGCCATCACGCAGGTACTAGCTGCGTGACATAACCCTAACGCGGGTCAGGCTCCTTTGGGCGGTTTGATTCAATTATTGGTTCAAACACTTCTGGTTTATCATGATACCTTCTCCCTTATCCTCGTATCATCATCAGGTTAGGTGGAGGCATAAAATCACGCGTCAACAGTTTGCCCCCCCACTTTATCATTAATTGTATAAACGATTAATGTTAAAGTGGTCTATTGACGCGCCTTCTATCAGGCAATCATCTCCGAAGCTCGGTTTGATCGGCTTGGAAAGATGCTGAGTCAATCATCTGGTCACCTCCTAAGCTCGATTTGATCAGCTTCGTCGGTTTCCGTCCAACATGTGAATGACTTTAAAGCTCGGTTTGATCGGCTTGGAAGACACCTTCGGGGCTCGGTTTGATCGGCCTGAAGGACTTTGAATGTTTGGTCACCTTCTCAGCTCGGTTTGATCGGCTTCGTCGGTTTCCATGGAATCTGAAAGGGGCATCCTCGAAGCTCGGTTTGATCGGCTCGAAAGATGTTGATTTGATAACAAAGTCTTCGAAGCTCGGTTTGATCGGCTTGAAGAGCTTTGATCTGGCCACCTTCTCAGCTCGGTTTGGTCGGCTTCGTCGGTTTCCGTCCAACATGTGAATGACTTCAAAGCTCGGTTTGATCGGCTTGGAAGACACCTTCGGGGCTCGGTTTGATCGGCTTGAAGGACTTTGAATGTTTGGTCACCTTCTCAGCTCGGTTTGATCGGCTTCGTCGGTTTCCATGGAATCTGAAAGGGCATCCTCAAAGCTCGGTTTGATCGGCTCGAAAGATGTTGATTTGATAACAAAGTCTTCAAAGCTCGGTTTGATCGGCTTGAAGAGCTTTGATCTGGCCACCTTCTCAGCTCGGTTTGGTCGGCTTTGTCGGCTCCAGTCGGTTTAGAAAAGGCATCCTCAAGGCTCGGTTTGATCGGCCTGAAAGATGTCGGTTTTACCCTAGTCAACTTCGCAATTCATCATCATCGACCGGGGGGAAAATTTCAAACAGCTTTGCAATGCACTATCACTGTTTTGAAATTGTTCTGATTAACTTCGCAATGCACCATCACTAATCAGAAGGACCTATCGGCTTCGGAAAACCATCACCGGTTGGCCTGAAAAATTGTTCATAAAAAGAAAAGCAATATCCGTGTGCAAACGAACCTTGCCTTTTGTTAGAAAAATATTGGAACGTCATACGTTCCCATGTAAAGATGCACATTAAGGCAAAAGGTTATATTTTTGCCCCTAGTACGGAATTTCGGCCTAGGACCAAAGATATCCACTTTTATAGGCATATTTTAATCATTTTGCAAAAGTTGCAAAATTTTTTTTTTTTTTTTTAGCAAAAATTTCAGCATAAAGGATTTGACAAAACTTGTTATCTGCATTTTCCAGTATACCCTTTATGATATAGTGGTTGAAAGAAAAATTACCTGAGGGTAATCTGGCAATTTGATGCTCCTGCCCCCTGTGCGGTGAGTAGACAAAAATTGCTGAAGTGTACGAGCCGCATGTGAACGTCAAATTGCCGAAGTGGACCATTATGGGCTTTAAAATCAGCCGCACGGGCCTGTTGGGCTTAAAAAGGGATAACAGGTCCATCTCGGTGGAGTGGGCTTGGGCCCATTGTTTGGAGAAATGGGCTTGAGCCCAGATATTTACTATAAATAACTTTTTTTCATAACCGATTCAATTTCACTTATCACAAACCCTAAACACTTGAGAATTCTCTGAACTTTCAACCGAAAAGATGTCTTAGATTTCAGAAATCCTCGCTTCTGCTTACACTCCTAAAATGGAGATTCTCGGGGCCCTACCCGATATTCCAACGTTCGATGGCGAACCGGTGCCGGTGAGCCGAAATCCGTTGACCCCCGGGACACGACCGCTGCAGCTTCTGCCATTGCCGGGTACGGAGTTCCCGATCAGATATGAGACGAGCCGGATGCACGGCTTTCAATCCGAGGTAAGTAAAAATTTTCTTTCAATCTTCATTTTTTACTGCTTTTAATCCATAGTTGTAGCAATTGTGAACTCCTACCCCGAATATCATAGGCATACGAATGCATGTGACTAAGGGCAGAAATGCACGTGAATGTATGAGTCGCCACCTTGTTTAATTATTTTAGGGTAAACTAGGAAAAACCCTAAGTGACTCTAATTTTAATTAACCTAATTACTAGATTAATTAAACCCAATGTTAAAGGCATGGTCTGCGAACCCGAGGTGGATCCCGAGACTATGTCATGCTGATGAACTAACCAAAGAATGAATGCTTTGCAAGGTGAATGATGTAATTAGACCAATGAAAATGTTTATGTGATTTCAACTTGCCGCTTGGGGTTAAATCCCAAACGTGCCTACGTACTTCCGTTTGAATGGAAGATCAAAGTCAACGTAGTTCGATAGGCCTTTTTAAAAGGGCTTTGAATGGGTATGCTTTATGCCTGGGTGTGTGTATGCTTCGTGCATTTTGTTTAGGCATTTTGCTTGAAAATTGATTGATTTTTAGGCATTTGATGCCAAAAAATGTTGATTTTAATGGCTTTTAGCCAAAAAGATTGATTTGGGCAATTGTTGCCAAAAATTGATGTGATTTAGGCGATTCTCGCCAAAATGCTTGATTTTAAGGCTTTTAGCCAAAAGATTGATTAATTTGAAGGCTTTTAGCCAAAAAAGGTTGATTTAGGCAATCTGTTTGCCAAAAGATGATTATTTAGGCGATTGTCGCCAAAATTTATTATTTGAAGGCTTTTAGCCAAAAAAAAAGTTGATTAATTTAAGGCATTTTGCCAAAGAATTGATTTAAGCGATTTATCGCTGAAAGTAGTTAATCTAATTTATAGGCAATGTGTTTGCCAAAAAATTGATTAACTGGATTGTAATGTAGGCAATTTTATTGCCAAGAAAAACGTGTTTGAATTAAGGCCTTTTAGTCACAATTATTGATTAATTGGACATAAGCCGAATTTGTTCGAAATAAAGGCAATTTCACCATAGTTATTGATTAACTAGGCCTTTTTTAGCCAATATTATCGGATTTAAGCTTAACACCACGATTATTGATTAATCGGACATTTAGCCTAAATTTATTTAATTGAGGCAGTTTAATTGCCTAATAATGACGTGGATGCATTTATGCAATTATAGAATTATTAGGAGTAGAAGAGAAGCATGCATGAAGTGCTAAAATTAAATAGGCAGAGTTTAGTTCATGTACCTGATTTAATCGTCGACCGCTTCTTAACTCCAGGTTAAGCTCCTCATTAAGGGAATATTAATTAATTTGATTTTAATGACCACTTAACAAAACAAGAAAGCAATTAAAGCTAAACTAAAATGCAGAAAAGCAGTAAAGAATCGCAAGGAGCGTAGGGGAGAAGGAGCGTTCGTCAACACAGACTGAGTGAGTTGAAAGGTCACACCGGGGCCGTATTTATAGGCCAAAATGGACTGTTTCGGCAGCCTGGACCGCCGGACCTCGGCGGCTTGGGCCATCAGAGCGCGGCGTTTCCGCTATTTTTTTGTTCCGGAGGTTTTTTCGGGAGTTTCGGACCTCCAAAAAATATTCTGGGACCAATTCCGCGATCCTCGCGACGTCCCGGACGTTTTAAGTACCATATTGGCATACCGCCGGTAAATTTCCAAAATGGCCTCTGGTCCGGCCGAACTGTTTGTAGTCCGGGAAAACTGGCCTTTTGAGCCTCAAAATTTGAGTATTCACAGTTGCCCTCCCACTGGCTATCATAAAAATGATTTATGAGAGCCAGTGGCTGTCTGAAGGAGCAAATTTTGAGGATGGGCAGAGGAGGAAACCCCGCCGTTGGTTTTTTTTCTTTGAAATGAAATGATCAAATGCATGGATTTATGTTTGCAACTTAAAGATGTTTTTGCCTCTTTGAGGACTTGCAACTTAAAGATGTTTTTGCCTCTTTGAGGACTTGAAAAGAGATTTTACCTCTTAGAGGACCTGAAAAGATGTTTTGCCTCTTAATGAGGGCTTGAAAAGATGTTTTACCTCTTAGAGGACTTGAAAAGATGTTTTGTCTCTTAATGAAGGCCTGAAAAGAGATTTTGCCTCTTAATGAGGGCTTGAAAAGATGTTTTGCCTCTTAATGAGGGCTTGAAAAGAGATTTGTTTTATTTTTGTTTTTTTTTTTCTTTTAGAACCAAGGGTCCACCTAAAGTCGAAATGACCAAATGGCTTGGTTTTGGAAAAAAAGGTTGGCTATTGGTTAGGGTTTCACCCTAGGTTTTATGTAAAAAAAAAAAAAGGTCAACCATTAGCCAGGTTCTACCCTGGGTTTATGTAAAAGAGATTGACGATGGTTGGATTTCACCCTGGGTTGTGTATGTTTTTTTTTATAACACTTGCCCCTGAATCCGACTTGGAGGATTTTGCCCCCTGCTTGAGAGAATTGATGCCCTTATTAGCTGAAATAGAATTTCTTCTTAATGAAAGACTAAAAATTCCGTGATTACTTCTGTGATGGGAGAATGGTGAAGGTTCTTATCACTTCTTGCCCCCAGAATGGTGCTGACCATGGAATACTTCAAAACATTGGTGTTGCACTTGTCCAACCGATTGAGGAATCAAAGAGAACAAAGCCACTTATATGACTCGAGGAAACGGACAATGTGGATGACATCGCTGGTCTGAAAGGATCGAAGAAACGATGGTTCGAGTGGAGACGAGGTATTGAAGAATTACCTCCCAACGATTATGCTTGACATTTTTTAGGATTATTTTGGAAACCCCGGGGATTGAATTGACATTTTCCTCTCTCTTTTTATTTCGAGGAATGACTCAAAGAGTGACGCTTTCAAAACGAACTTTTGAGAATGACTCGATTTTTGTGACTCGTTGTGGAATGACCACTGGTGATGGAGACTTGATTTTAGAGACTCATTGGAGACTCGATTTAGAGACTCAAATTTTTTCTTGTAGCGAAATTTGACTCGAAGGAACTCAGTGATTCCTGGAAAAAATGATTTATATACTCCCAAGGAGACCTTTGAAAGGGATTTTTTTTTAAAGGACATACTTTGCTGTTTATCCTACAAAAATGGACTCTCTAAAAGAATTCATGAAAGCACTTTTTTTTTTTTTTTTTTACTTTTGCCTAGTAGCCGCCCTTTCGAGTTTTCGACTCTAGCAGGCCCTTTGCCCTAACTTTTGCCTAGACCGCCCTTTCGGGTTTTCAGCCTAGCGGGCTCAATTCTTGCCTGAAGCCGTCCTTTCAGGTTTTCAACTCCAGCTTTTATTTTTCTTTTCTTCTCTTTTTTTCATTTTTTTTTATTTTTATATTGGCAAAGAGAAAATGCTATTTATGATGCAAACTTATGTTTGTGACCGCGCCTTTGCGGTTGCCTACGTATCTCCAAGAACTCTTCGGGGGATGGGGAAAATCAGGTCTTTCGTAGTTCCTTCAGGGATGCGAACTTCGTGCTCGGCTGGTGCGGAATTCATCTCCGACTTGATGTTAGTGCGGAATTCCTTTCCGTCTTGGTGCAGAATTTATTTCCGACTTGCTGTTGGGGCAAAATTCAATTCAGACTTAATGCTGATTGTGGAATTCATTTCCGATTTGATTTCTTCGGGATTCCTTCCCAACTTGATATTAATACATAATTCATTTCTGACTTGATTTTTTCGCGGGATTTCTTCCCGGCTTGATGTCTTTGCGGGATTCCTTCCCGACTGGATGTCTTTGCAGGATTCCTTCCTGACTTGATGTTGATGCAGAATTCATTTCTGACTTGATTTCTTCGCGGGATTCCTTCCCGGCTTGATGTCTTTGCGGGATTCCTTCCCGACTTGATGTCTTTGTGGGATTCCTTCCCGACTAGATGTCTTTACGGGATTCATTCCCGACTTTGATGATGTTGAATCAATTTATTGACTCGAGCTCGTATGATAGTGATGACCCTAGGCGAATCTGACTTTGTTGTTGTAGTGGTTTTACCACTGGTTGACTGAAATATGACTTGTATTCATCACAAAAAGTTTTGAATACCCACATTGTGGTGGTAACTTGAGTGGCTTGAGTGTTGAAGAAGCTTTTATGCTTTGAGTTTGTGGCTTCGCCATGTTTGACTTCTTGAGGTCAATTTGATTCCTTTTCTTGAACTTTATCTTCTTCTGAATTTGAAACTTATTTCCTCAATGATTCTCCTCTCCATAAGAAATTTTGAGGAGACTCTTCCTGTTCCTTGTTTTGAGAAATGATCCTTGTTTATAAGGACACTTGTACTTGTGCCATGCCTGGCGCTTGATTTTCAAGGTGTTTGTTGTTATCCAATTTGTGGAAATGACTGCTCCTTTTAACTTGCTTTTTCAAAATGTGAGCAGCCGCTTGGTCTTTGTCCTTATGGCTGAAATGATTTGTCATCTACCCTTGATGGGCTTGAATTTAACGTAAAGCTTGCAGTTGACCCGTTTTTGACAACTTGATTTCCTGTAGCTTTGTCCTCGATTTCTTTCTTTTATGCAGACGTTCCTTTTGACCCATTTTTTTCTTTTGCTTTGTTTGCTTCCTTTTGACCAGGGGTTCCTTTTGTCCCGTTTTTCCTTTTGCTTGCTTAGAAGCAGCCTCTCCATAAAGAATTTCGAGGCAACTTGATTCTGAGATGTATGGATAGCATTGCGACTTCGTGCAGACCCAACCCAATAACTTCTTTATTCTGTCGCTTTTAAGCTCAAAATTTAGACACCTCTTTGTCGGAGCATCTTCCATTCCTGGGTTTTCGGAGAAACCATTCTGGCCCTAACCCCTTCAATCGGCTTTACCTCGGTACTGTTTGAAGTCTTGCGTACCCTTTGCTGGATCCTTTCCATGATTACCCTTCAAAACTTCCCCTTTAATGGTGCTTCTTAGGATGCCCCCCAGTTTTGATTGATGCAGAGCAAATGAATGCATTTTTCTTTGCCAATTTTTATTATCTTTTTTTTTTCATCATTTTTTTTAATTTTTTATTATTTTTTTTCGATTTTTTTTTTTTTGCTTTCATAGGAAATGGTAGGGAAAGAGTATAAACATGATTGGAATGTAAACTGATCCCTTTTTATTGATAAGACAAAATTTGTGTACAAAAGACACTTAGATTTGCAAATTTGAATTGAATGAAAACTTGAATGGGAATGAAAATGAAAAGAAAAAACTAGACCCTAAAAGATAGACTCTAGGTGGACTGTGATGGACTAGGATTGGATTGACTGTAGTGACTTTGTTCTTCTCGATGCTTAAATCGATCAGACAGGTTGTTGTTGGTCTTGAACAATTCCTTTGTTCTTTTGGAGGTTTGATCTCAACCTTCTCAGACACAAACTTCATTCATTTCTAAGAAAAGTTCGAAAGGATCGAATGATTCTTGTTCAACAATTTTTTTTGCATTAATCCCATGGTTAGGCAAGGGATTGGTTGATATTCATCTTGCTCTTGGGGATGATGGACCCATTGTCAACTAGGTCTTGTAGACGGTTTTTCAAAGTCTAGCATGATTCAGTCTTATGCCCATGTCCTTGATGGTACTCACAGTATTCATTGGCTTTGAAATTCTGGGGTAGGGGGTTTGGTAATGGCCTTGCTTCTAAGGGCTTCAGTAAATTTGCTTTCACTGCTTCTCGGAACACCAAAAGGATTGGCATGCCGAGATCGGTATATTGCCTCCTTGGCTGATTGTTTCCCAAATTCCCAACACGTAAAGGATTCGTGGGGATTATACTGGCTATTTCATTTGTCTCACTAGACCCAGCATGATTCTGCTTCTTGTATGAGTCTTCCTTGAGTTGACCCAACTGGATTAAGTCTTCCACCTTAGTTGCAGTTGCAATGAGTGATTGGAATGTAGGCAAGTACTGTGTTTGAAGCTGTGACTGGTAGACAGGCAGTAAATTCTTGATTATTATGTCAACTTGTTCCTGTTCAAAGGGTCGGTTGATCATTTGAGCAGCTTTGGCTCTCCACCTCAAAAGGAACGAGAAAAGGGCTCATTGTTCTTTTGTTTAGTGGTTTCCAGCTCCCTCCGGGTAACATCTACTTCGATATTATAATGGTACTGCGTGTTGAAAGCATTGCATATGTCCTCCCAATTCTTCATTTTGGAACGATCCAAGCTTACAAACCATCTTAATGCAGCACCAGTCAAAGATTGCTGAAACAACTGAGCAAGGAGCTCGCTGTTCAGGCCAAACGGGTTGAGGGCACCCACATACATTTTCAGGTGCGTTTTGGGACAAGTGGTTCCGTCAAACTTGTCCATGTTAGGCATCTTGAATTTTGTAGGTAATCTTGCTTCGGGGAACAAGGACAAGGAGTCCATGTCCACCACTTCCTTGTGTGTCTTGAGGGCAGTAATAGACCTTTCCAACAATTCCAGCTTCTCTCTCATTTTCTGAGCTTCCAGCTCAGAAGCAGTTCCAGAGGGCATGTCGTCCAGGTTAAGGGCAAGGTTTGTCGGTTCAGTAGCAGGACCCTGATTGGAGGTAGCAGGTCCACTTCCCCCAGCAGAAACCCCATTTCCATTACCACCACCTAGTTCAGCTATTAAGGCAGTCCTCTGGGCAGCCAATGCCTCATTCATTCTAGCCTCCATTCTGGCTTCCAATTGTTCAATGAGGTTTTGGATGTCAGAAAGTGATGCCATGGGTGCAGTTGGAGTTGGTGAAGCTGGTGAGGTTGGTGATAGCACTGTAGGTGTGACTGGGACCTGGATAGGCACTCGAATAATGGGTTCCTGTGAAAGGACATAGTCAAAATGATTAGACTATCCTATATAAGGTGTTTTCATAGGGTATGTGAGATAATGTGAGGTAGGGTAGTGTATGGGTAAAGTATTTGGACTTGACCCTTTGAGATGGGACGGTTTGACCCTGTGTGGTAGGGTAATGTTGGCATGCTAGGACACCTAGGATAGAACCCAATGGGATGTGCTATGTAAGGTAGAGTGCTTAGGGCTGGACACCTCGACTTTTCGAAAGGCCCTAAGTTCTCAAAAAAATTTTGTTTTTTTGGGCCTTAGGGGCCAAAATGTGAACTTTTGGGCCTTTGTGGCCAAATTGGGCATTTTTGGGCCTTTGGGGCCAAATTAAGAATTTTTGGGCCTTAGGGGCCAAATTGAGAAGTTTTGGGCCTTAGGGGCCAAAATGTGAACTTCTGGGCCTTTGTGGCCAAATTGGGCATTTTTGGGCCTTTGGGGCCAAATTGGGCACTCTTGGGCCTTAGGGGCCAAATTGGGAATTTTTGGGCCTTTGGGGCCAAATTGGGGATTTTTGGGCCTCTGGGGCCAAATTGCGAATTTTTGGGCCTTTGGGGCCAAGATGTGAATTTTTGGGCCTAAGCACCAAAATGTAATTTTTCAGGTCTTAGGGACCAAAATGTGATTTTCCAGCTTTGAAATGGAATGTTTTTTTTGTGAAGCATGGGGTGAATGCGCACAACATCACGTCATAATCTGTTTATGATATGATTCACATCATTGGGTGCATACAGTCCTAAAGGGTAGGTTCTATAGGCTATGACACAAATAAAGAATCGGCTTATTAAGGGACTCTTGAACCTTGAGTAAGGATATACCTAACCACATGTGAAAAAAAGAGTTTCGTGTGGGTCCAACGGTACGCATACTCATGGGCCATCCCCAAAAGGATTAGGGACGGTTTGCGGTAACAGGGAGGACGCTTTGGCTGTCCGTCGACATAATCAAAGAGACCCGCCGATCAGCGCTACTTGCTATCTAGACTCAGAAGTTTGAACAGAGAGAGAAGAAATTCATTTGAAATTCATTTTTTATGCAATGGAGAAAAGGATTCTCAATCGTGCAAATAAATAAACAAATTTGAATGATTCAAAATAAATTTCAATTAGGTCCAAATTCTTTTTTATTAAGCATTCTTAAAGAAAGAATACTTAATCTTTGTTGGGGTGCCCTGCAAAACAAAGCATAGTAAAAGAATACCCTAAAGAAGGGCAGGTTAGTTTACACAACAATTGTAGTCCACTTTATGCAAAATGATTACATAAGTCCCCAGCGGAGTCGCCAAACTGTGAACCCCTACCCCGAATATCATAGGCATACGAATGTATGTGACTAAGGGCAGAAATGCACGTGAATGTATGAGTCGCCACCTTGTTTAATTATTTTAGGGTAAACTAGGAAAAACCCTACGTGACTCCAATTTTAATTAACCTAATTACTAGATTAATTAAACCCAATGTTAAAGGCATGGTCTGCGAACCCGAGGTGGATCCCGAGACTATGTCATGCTGATGAACTAACCAAAGAATGAATGCTTTGCAAGGTGAATGATGTAATTAGACCAATGAAAATGTTTATGTGATTTCAACTTGCCGCTCGGGGTTAAATCCCAAACATGCCTACGTACTTCCGTTTGAATGGAAGATCAAAGTCAACGTAGTTCGATAGGCCTTTTTAAAAGGGCTTTGAACGAGTATGCTTTATGCATGGGTGTGTGTATGCTTCGTGCATTTTGTTTAGGCATTTTGCCTGAAAATTGATTGATTTTTAGGCATTTGATGCCAAAAAATGTTGATTTAATGGCTTTTAGCCAAGAAGATTGATTTGGGCAATTGTTGCCAAAAATTGATGTGATTTAGGCGATTGTCGCCAAAATGCTTGATTTTAAGGCTTTTAGCCAAAAGATTGATTAATTTGAAGGCTTTTAGCCAAAAAAGGTTGATTTAGGCAATCTGTTTGCCAAAAGATGATTATTTAGGCGATTGTCGCTAAAATTTATTATTCGAAGGCTTTTAGCCAAAAAAAAAAGTTGATTAATTTAAGGCATTTTGCTAAAGAATTGATTTAAGTGATTTATCGCTGAAAGTAGTTAATCTAATTTATAGGCAATGTGTTTGCCAAAAAATTGATTAACTGGATTGTAATGTAGGCAATTTTATTGCCAAGAAAAACGTGTTTGAATTAAGGCCTTTTAGTCACAATTATTGATTAATTGGACATAAGCCGAATTTGTTCGAAATAAAGGCAATTTCACCATAGTTATTGATTAACTAGGCCTTTTTTAGCCAATATTGTCGGATTTAAGCTTAACACCACGATTATTGATTAATCGGGCGTTTAGCCTAAATTTATTTAATTGAGGCAGTTTAATTGCCTAATAATGACGTGGATGCATTTATGCAATTGTAGAATTATTAGGAGTAGAAGAGAAGCATGCATGAAGTGCTAAAATTAAATAGGCAGAGTTTAGTTCATGTACCTGATTTAATCGTCGACCGCTTCTTAACTCCAGGTTAAGCTCCTCGTTAAGGGAATATTAATTAATTTGATTTTAATGACCACTTAACAAAGCAAGAAAACAATTAAAGCTAAACTAAAAGGCAGAAAAGCAGTAAAGAATCGCAAGGAGCGTAGGGGAGAAGGAGCGTCCGTCAACACAGACTGAGTGAGTTGAAAGGTCACACCGGGGCCGTATTTATAGGCCAAAACGGACTGTTTCGGCGGCTGCTCCAGCGGCCTGGGCCGCCTAAGCTCGGCGTTTCCGCTATTTTTTTGTTCCGGAGGTTTTTCCGGGAGTTCCGGACCTCCAAAAAATATTCCGGGACCAGTTCCGCGATTCTCGTGACGTCTCCGACGTTTTAAGTACCATATTGGCATACCTCCGGTAAATTTTCAAAATGGCCTCTGGTCCGGCCGAACTGTTTGTAGTCCGGGAAAACTGGCTTTTTGAGCCTCAAAATTTGAGTATTCACAGCAATAGGACTATGTTTTGTGTTTATGCCTGCGTCAACAGTCGCGTCACGCTGGTAGGAGTTGCGTGGCGCGGCTATTCTTCCATGAACAGGCACCAGAAACCCTAGCTTGCCTTGAACCTTAGAATCGACCCTCTTTTATTGCATTAAAACTTAATTCGTTGACCTTTAATTGTTGGTAGATTTAGGTGACTTGATTTTGCCCTGAAAATTGCATGAAAACAACACGAACATAGTGAAATTAGGTTGAAATTGAATTACTGCGTACCTTCGATAGTTGCGTCACGTTGCTGTTCTTTGGAGGAACAGGTGCGTAAGAGTCTTGAACAGTTGCGTGACGCAGTTAGAGAGATGCGGGGCGCGACTTCGTGGTTGCGTGGCGCATTTGTTCTTAGGGCAACGTATTTCGAACAGTCGTGTGACGCAGCTGTGGAGTGGCGTTATGTGAGTGCTGAGATGCGCTACGCAGCCGTGCTTCTGGGTGCGCAACTTGGACGAAGCTGCGTGACGCGGCTACGTGGGCGCGTGACGCGGCTTTGTAGTTGCGTGACGCAGCTACGGTTCAAACCGTTTTTGGTCTTTTTTCATTTTTCCTGCCATATAAGAAGATAAACAATTGTTAGTATGTATTTATTGAAATTGAAAATTTTTTCTTACAGGTTAATCTGGGCAAGGCCCGCTCGGGTGGATCGGCCACTGATGCTTCTGCTTTCTGGGATTTACTGGACCCTCCTATGCGAGCCCGGGTCGTTGCTGCTGAGTTCAGGGATTACGCCGCAGGATTGCGTCGCACCCAGCCTCGTTTCCCGCCCGCTATGTGATATGCATTGATGGAGCGGTGGAACGACTGCACACACACTTTTGTGTTCGGGTTCGGTGAGATGACCCTCACACCCGTGGACTATGCTGCGATCACTGGCCTGCGCTTCACTGGCCCGGTTCCCCCGCTGGATGCTCGGTATCAGACGGCCACTCTCGGGGCCCAGCTGGTCCGTTCCTTGCTCGACGTCACCTCACAGACTCGGTACACCGTGCAGGGATGTATGTCCTACGAGATGGTCTTCCGGTTCTGGGCCGAGAGGATCAGGACCCGTTTGGAGGCTTGGAGGGAGTTGCCAGAGGAGGCCCGACCTGCTGCTCCTGCGTATACTCGGGAGGAGAGGGACCAGGCTGCTCGGTCTTTCTTATTCTACATCATCTCATCTCAGCTGCTATGCACCTCCCAGAATAAGGGAGATCTGGCGGTCCTGGCCTGTCTTCGGGATCTGAGCCAGGTCGGGTCCTTCGACTGGGCCACACTCGGTTTGGCTCATCTCTATCACGGTCTGGATGTCTGGACCCGTGGTAGTGGTGAGTCGAACTGGCTGTTCATCCGGCCTATGGAGGTAAAATTCTTTCACCCTTCACTTTTTTTTTCATCATTTATCAACTGTCCAACTAACTAATGTCATTTCTTTCTCTGCTGCAGGTATGGTCTTATGAGTACTGCATCTACCCGGGCGGTCCGAGCGGTGATTCTCCGGTCGGGTCTAGGAGGATTCCTCGCTACTTGGCCCACTGCCATCATACTTATGCCAGTGGCTAGGATCCAGAATATTGGCGGAGCTTCCTTAATGATCGGGAGCTGTCTGATGTAAGTACATACAGAAACTCTGAACATTTAGCTTATCTTCTTCTTCTTCTTCTTTTTCTTTTGCACAACAAATATTGATTTCTGCAGCTATCCTTGACTCCATGGGACTGTGAGGCCTGGCGGACCTACCCGGGCCGAGAGGTGGCTGAGTTGCACACCCGGTCGAGGCTGCTGATGCGCGGGTATTGGGCCGACCGGTACTTCCTAGGAGAGAGGGTCTTTGACACTCCAGTAGCTCCAACACGGCGGAGGGTGCCTCATGCCCCTCCTCGGCACATGTGTCTGCTGGAGGGCTTAACTCGGGAGGACTTGGAGGTAGAGTACAGAGGCTTCTCGGCGAACGATTTCCTGTCTGTCGGTGACTTCCCCTCTTACTTCGCCTCTCGGATGCAGGCGCGGCTCCCCGAGGTTCTTGAGTATACACAGGTAACTTTTCTGATCTTCAGTCTTATTTACCGTTATTACTATTTTCACTGTTTCAAATCACTGATGCCATTACTTTCTCTGTAACTTAATGCAGGAGCAGAAGACGCATAAGACTGCGGCTCACTACCGAGCTGAGGCAGGTGGCGTGGCGGCTCCGGCTGGACCGGCCGGTGTAGTGCTGGGTGACGTCCCGCTCCCACCGGACATGGAGGTGGTGTTGGACCCTAGTCTAGGTTTGGGATCTGGCGTCATTATTCCTGCTGATCTTCGGTAGGCTCCTCCTCCGGTGCAGTTGGACCCTGAGCACGCTACACACGTAAGTCATAAACTGAATTTACAAAGTTAGAAGCATTTTACCTGAGTAATCTTTTAATGGATGTTCCTTGTTTGCAGGTACCGGCCCAAAAATATCAGGAGATTTGCCAGCGTTTCGGGTTTGCCCGGTCCTACATTGGTCGATTGTACTTCGAGCAGCATGAGTTGGTATGAATTTTACACACATTTACCTTTTTTGCTTCTTATTATTTGGTAAACTTTCTTACACATGTCTACTTTTACAGGAGCTGGAGAACCGGAGGTTGCGGAGGCATCAGTCTCGTCAGTCCAGTGCTGTGAGCCAGCTTCAGGCGGAGGTAGAGCGGCTTCGGACGAAGCTGGAGGTTGAGGGCATCCTGTTCGACTCTTCTGATGAGGATGTGGATGGCTCTTCTTCCGATGAGGCACCACCGTCTCCATCTCCTTCGGCTGCCGCTAGTCCTAGCCGTAGGCGGCGGTAGTCCTGCTGCACGTCTCAGCCATTTTTGAACATTTTTGCACATTTTGAACACTCAGTAGTGTTAAATTATTTTTGGATGGTTGTACAGTTATTTATTTTTATTTTCTTTTCATGGTATTATTTACACACATTTTTTTATATCGTTGTATGTGTTTATATCTTACGACTGCGAAGTCTTATTCCTGCAAAAATAAAACACAAATACAAGAATATGAAAAATATTACGGTGTCCTGTTTGTTTGCAAAAACGGTGCACCTTGTTAGTGGTCTATGGACCAATTTATTATAAATAAAATGAATGAAATAAATTAAAATAAAGAATAAAATAATGGACTTAAAACGAAATACTACAAAAATCAATCACCAAGCAACAGTGGATCGTATCACTTACCTGACAGGGTGATTAACGCGGTCATAAAGGTTCAACCTCCTTATTTGTACAAATCTTCCTTCTTATTGATTAGTGCGGCTTTAAATGCTCACCAACCCAAGTAGTCCATACATGAATGTCTTTTCAACTACCTCTGACAGTGGACATTAAGTCGAGTGATGACAATGCTTCACTCACCGGTCCCTTTACCCTTCTATAAATGGGCGTTTCATTTCACTTTTCCTTCGCATCCAATCATTCAAAGCAGATCAATTTCTTAGATAATCCTTTTTCATGGCTTTCAGAAACCAAGTCTCAACCTTCGTCCAATCCATTTCTGATGACTTATGGCAGATTCCCCCTATGGATCAACTTGCCTGGTTAAGGTATTTCAAAGATCTAAAACCTAATCATGGCTTCTTGTCTTGGCTCGTTACTCATTTTAATCCGAATACCATGGTTTTCCGGTTTGAAGACTCTGAAGTGACTCCGACCTACGAGGAAATTTGTGCCGTGATGGATCATCATCCTGAACAAAATGAAACTCCGGCCTTGCTCCCAGGTCCTAGGTATAATCTAGCTGAGATTGGGGCCTTGTGTCTGGTTTATCTTCCTGATGGCATAGACACGGATCTGGGTCTTCCTTTGGAGCCCTTTCTCAACAAGGTTCTGTCCATGAATGTGGATCCTTCTTGGATTCGAGCTTGTTGCTTCTTGTTGCTGAGTGTATATGGCCTGAAGAATCGTCAACCCGGAATTGGAGATTTTCGACTTCTGACAGTAATCCGTGACATGCAGCTGTACCGTCGTACTGTCTTTATGATGATCATGGGAGAAACAATGTGCTGGGTGAGGGATATTGCGCTTCATATCACCAATTTCAATATTCATCATCGTGGTTGTCCAATATTGCTGCAGGCCTGGGCTTTAGACAAGTTAAGTCTGCTTCTTTCGGTCCCTGCTCGTTTGATTCCAACCTATGGTCCTGCCAACTTTCGGTCTCGGACTCGAGGACATTTCGACTTTGGGGATAACCCAGTGATTTGGTGGACTTGTCCCTGGTGGAGGATCAGGTTGGTTACTACTGGAAGCGTGAGCCTTAATTATGTGCTGTATGCTAGTCTAGATCGTTCCATGGCCTATTTCCCAGACAGGATCAGCTGTCAATATGGTATGATACAGCGCGTTCCCAGAGTCTATAACTTCGAGAGCGGTCTGATAACATCACATCTGTTGACCAATTTGGCTGATCGTTGGCGGAATCGAAATACTGTGTATTTAGATGAAAGAACGATGCAGGATACCGTGACACCTGCATATGTCAACTGGTTCTTTACTCCACAATGATGTCGTGCCCTTGAAGGTTGGCCTCTACTGATAGGCCCTACTAGAATAAATTGTTGTCTTTTCTTTTCCTTTTGTACCCGGGCCATGAGCTTTTATTTAAATGTATCTGCTTTTCTTTCAATTAATGACCTTGATGGCTTTGGCTTTATTAGTTTCTGCTTCCTGCACACATGAATCAACGACATACAACAAACTTTTTCCTTTGGAATTATTTGTTGCGTTAGTTATTTGGGCCTCCTACCCTTGGGTTAACAAATGAAAGTTCGTAAAGTAAAGGTTATTTTGCAAAAATAAAATAAAAGCTTACGCTTGGAAACAATAAAGAATGGAGTGATTATTTTATTACCTGCACAAATCAAACAAACAAAAATAACAAATGTAACTCCTTTATGTATGCATGAACCCATGCAAGTGCTAAGGTTTATTCATGGTTTTATATTGATCTTTCCAGGGAAATCACTGAGAAATTGGTGCTCGTCCCTCTGATCAATGTCTTAAAAGAGTTCATGGTTTAGGCAAGGCCAACACTCGGAACATCTTAGATCAAATGAGTCGATCTTGGATCAAATAAGCAGAGAGGAAGGTCTTGCATCCTTCAACCATATCCCCGGAATAGGAAGAAAAATTTTGAACTTCAAATCTTTTATTAATCTTTCTTCTTTTTAACATTATACAGAAGTAAAGAAAGTTTATTCTAATACAATGGTCATTTACTCTAACTACTCGATTTCATATTCTCCTTCAAGTCGGGTTGATGGCGTTGAGTAACCAATCACACATTTATCACGAACGCATGGCATGAATTCTGCATTTAAACTAAGCACCACACGTTGATCCTGAAAAATTTTGTTTTATTTTATTATTATTTTTTTTATACTCTAACTTTTGCCTAGGCCGCCCTTTCGGGTTTTCAACCTAGTGAGCTTAATTCTTGCCCAAGCCGCCCTTTCGGGTTTTCGACTTAGCTTTTTTTTTTTTTTTTTTTTGAAATCATCATTTCAGATGTAGAATCTTTTCATTTGGTCTTGATTGACAATTCGATTGATAGGTTCTCCTTCCATAGTGACCAATTCAGCGGCGCCTTTTGCTAATAGTTTGTGAACTCTGAACGGTCCATGCCAGTTGGGTTTAAATTTCCCACCAGGATGATTCTAGGCTTCATGGTCTAATAATCTGATCAAAACCAGATCTCAGTTTCTTACTGCCCTTGGGTGTACTCGTTTATTGTAGAAACGAGCAATTCTTCTTTTTCTCATTTGATCCTGGAATCGAGCATTCAGTCTTTTCCCATCTAAGAGCGCCAGATCTTCATATCTCTTCTTGACCCATTCCTCTTCAGTCAGACCAGCTTCTATCAAAACTCTGAGAGACTTCTTTTCGAGCTCTATCGGTAACACTGCCTCCATCCCGTATACAAGTTCAAAAGGAGAAGCTCCGTTTACTGATTTGAATGTAGTGCGATGCCCCCAGAGCGCGAAAGGAAGTTTCTCAGCCCAGCTTCTATACCTTTCACACATCTTTGACAGGATTCTTTTGATCTCCTTATTCGCAGCTTCTATTGTGCCATTAGCCTGAGGGCAATAAGGAGAAGAATGGTGATGCTCAACCTTGTATCTATAAAGCAATTGGCCAACATCTGCCTGAAAATGAGAGCCATTATCTGTAACTATGTGATGGGGCACACCATAACGACAGAAAATGTTCTGTTCGATGAATCTAGCCACATGTTTGGCGGTAAGGTTTTGTAAGATTGAGCCTCAATCCATCTAGAGAAGTAGTCAACTGCGACCAATATATACTGATGGCCGTTGGATGCTGCTGGTGAAATTTTGCCGATGATGTCTATGCCCCATGCAGAAAAAGACCAAGAAGGAGTTGTCAGATGGAGTTCAACAGCAGGTAAGTGGCTTTTATTGTCATGATATTGGCAAGCTTTGCAATGACGCACATCCTGAACACAGTCACCTTCCATCTGCATCCAGAAATAACCCTGCCTCATGATTTTTCTTGCTAGGCTCATGCCACTTAAATGAGTACCGCAAACTCCTTCATGCACCTTCCTCATTATGTCTTCTCCTTCTCTCTTGCTCACACATCTCAGCAACATTCCATCCCAAGCTCTTCTGTAGAGTTCACCATCGGCTAGAACATAATTCAGAGCCATTTTTCTGAGAACTGCACGGTCTTCTTTTGTAGCATCATCAGAAAAAGTACTGTCTTTCATGTACCTCAGAATATCCGTGAACCATGGTTCTTCATCTGGCTCTACCTGGTTCACAAAATGTTCTTTATAGCACGGGATATTGGTTGTGGCAATGATAAATGGCTTCTTCGGAACTTTACTCAAATCTTGCCAAGCCGATGCTAAGTTTGCCAAAGCGTTTGGAATTCTGTTGTAGATTCTTCCTATGTGAGTGAAAGTGATCTTGTCAAATAGTGCTGCCTTCTTCAACAAGTACTCAACATAGGGTTTCAGTCTTTCTTCCTCTACCCTCCATCTCTCGTTAGCGTGCTCAATAACCAATAACGAATCTCCTATTACTTCGACCTCCTTAGCGCCAGATGCAAGGAGAGCTTCCATCCCCATGATGCATGCTTCATATTCTGCCATGTTATTAGTGACCGGGAACAACAGTCTCCTGCACATCGTGGTAACCTCGCCATTAGGTGCTTCAATTACGATACCAGCTCCAGCTCCATTTCTGTTGGCTGATCCATCAAAATACAATCTCCAAGCTCCTGTTTCGATACATAGTAGGTACTCATCCGGAAACTCCAATTCCCAAGGTTCATCACTTTGTGAACCCCTCCCCCGAAAACATAGGCACATATGAATGCATGTGACTAAGGAAGAAATGCACGTGAATGTATGAGTCGCCACCTTGTTTAATTGTTTTAGGGTAAACTAGGAAAAAACCCTAAGTGACTCCGATTTTAATTAACCTAGTTACTAGATTAATTATCCCAATGTCTAAGGCATGGTGTACAAACCCGAGATGGATCCTGAGACTATGTCATGCTGATAAACTAACCATGAATGAATGTTTTGCAAGGAAGATGAAGTAATTGGACCAACGAAAATGTTTATGTGATTTCGACTTGCCGCTCGGGGTTAAATCCCTAACGTGCCTACGTACTTCCGTTTGAATGGAAGATCAAAGTCAACGTAGTTCAATAGGCCTTCTTTGAAGGGCTTTGAATGGGATGCTTAATGCATGAGTGTGTGTATGCTTTGTGCATTTTTGTTTAGGCATTTTGCCAAAGAGTTGATTTTTAGGCGTTTGTTGCCAAAAATGTTGATTTTAATGGCTTTTAGCCAAAAAGAATGATTTAGGCAAATGTTGCCAAAAATATTGTGATTTAGGCGATTGTCGCCAAAATGCTTGATTTAAGGCTTTTAGCCACAAGATTGATTAATTTGAAGGCTTTTAGCCAAAAAGGTTGATTTAGGCAATTTGTTTGCCAAAAGATGATTATTTAGGCAATTGTCGCCAAAGTGATTGATTTAAGGCTTTTAGCCAAAATAAGTTGATTAATTTTAGGCATTTTGCCAAAAAAAAAAACTGATTTAATTGTAGGCAATTGGTTTGCCAAAACGTGATCGATTAAGGCTTTTAGCCACAATTATTAATTAATTGGACTTAAGCCGGATTTGTTTGAAATAAAGGCGATTACACCGTAGCTATTAATTAACTAGGTATTTTAAGCCAATATTGTCGGATTTAGGCTTTAATACCATGATTATTAATTAACCGGGCATTTAGCCTAAATTTATTTAATTGAGGCAATTTGTTTGCCTAATGACGACATGGATGCATTTATGCAGTTGTAGAATTATTAGGAGTAGAAAAGAAGCATGCATGAAGTGCTAAAATTAAATAGGCAGAGTTCAGTTCATGTACCTGATTTAACCGTCGACTGCTTCTTAACTCCAGGTTAAGCTCCTCGTTAAGGGAATTAATTTTAATTTAATTTTAAGTGACCAAGTATCACAACGATAAAATAAAACTAAAATTAAAAAATGCAAGAAAGCAGTAAAAAATCGCAAAGAGCGTAGGGAGAAGGAGCGTCCGTCAACACAGACTGAGTGAGGAAAACGGAGTGCCGGGGCCACTACTTATAGGCGAAATCGGACTGTTTCAGCGGCTGGGCCGCTGGGCTCGACGGCTGGGTTCGGCGGCCGAGCTCGGCGGCTGGGCTGTCGGGGTTCGGCGGTCGAGTTCGGCGGCTGGGCCGCCAGATCTCGGCGGACGGGCCGCTGGCAGTCGGCAGCCAGAGCCGCCGTGCTTGGTGGTTTTGCTATTTCTCGCTCCGGAGGCTTTTTCGGGAGCTCCGGACCTCCGAAAAAAGTTTTGGGACCAGTTCCGCGATCCTCGTGACGTCCCGGACGTTTCAAGTACCATATTGGCATACTTTCGGTGAACTTCCAAAATGGCCTTTGGTCCGGTCGGACTGTTTGCAGTCCGGGAAAATTGGCTCTTCGAGCCTCAAAATAATGGGTATTCACAGGCGACCGGCGACAGCGGCTCCGCCGCCTTTAAGGGCGGCCGCCACCGCCGCGGCCGGGAAAACTGGCTTTTTGAGCCTCAAAATTTGAGTATTCACACACTTGTAATTGAATTTTCTGCCAGGAATTCTGCTACAGCCCGACCTTTGACCGTTTTCTTCGTTAGAAACTCTGCATCCACGCTAGACATCTGAATTAACCACTTAGACAACCGTCCCTCTAGAGTAGGCGTTTTCTGCAAATACTTCAGAGGATCAATTTTGGAGACAAAAGTGACCTTGAAGGAATCAAAATAAGGCTGCAACTTCTTTATCGACCATACTACTGTGATGCATGTTTTCTCCCCCAATTTATACTTCTCCTCTGTAGGCAGTAGTTTCTTGCTAATGTAATAAATGGCCTTTTCCACTCCAGCGGCGTCCGGCTGTACCAACATTGCTCCAACTCCTGCATCTTCTATAGATAGATACAAGATTAGGGGTTCTCCTGGTCTTGGTGAACTAAGCACCGGTGGATTCATCAAGTATTTCTTTATGTGGTCAAAGGCCTTCTGGCAGTCCTCGTTCCACTTGACTGGCTGATTTTTCTTCAGTAACTTGAAAATTGGAGCACAGGTGATGGATAACCTCGAAATAAACCTGCTAATGTACTGAATTTTACCCAAAAAGCTTCTCACCTGACGTTCTGTTCTTGGCGGTTCCATATCCTGAATGGCTTTTATTTTGTCCGGGTCAACCTCAATCCCGTTAGGTCCTAGAACGAAACCTAACAACTTCCCTTTCGTCACTCCGAATACGCACTTCTTGGGATTGAGTCTCAAGTTGTACTGCTTGACCCGTGCGAAGAACTTTTCCAACATCTCTGCATGTTCTTCTTGTGTTTTTGTCATGATCACCATGTCATCCACATATACTTCTAGCCCTTTATGGATCATATCATGAAACAGTGTGGTAGCCATTCTCTGGTATGTTGCCGCGGCATTCTTCAACCCAAATGGCATTACTTTGTAGCAAAATGTTCCGAAGTCTGTGGTGAAGGCCGTCTTGTGTTTGTCCACTAAAGCCATCAGTATCTGATTGTATCCGGAAAATTCATCCATAATAGAATAACATCCCATTCCGGCAGCGTTGTCGATCAAAACATCTATGTGCGGAAGTGGAGAGTCATCTTTAGGTGAGGCTTTATTCAAGTCTCTGTAATCGACACAGACCCTTATCCTCCCATCTTTCTTCAGTACCGGGACTATATTCGCCAACCATTCTGGATAGTTAACTACTTCTAAGAATCCTGCATCCAACTGCTTCTGGACTTCAGCTTTGATCTTGTCTTGCCATTCTGGTCTGACCCTTCTCCTTTTCTGCTTTACTGGCTTAACACTCGGATCAGTAGGAATGAAGTGCTCTGCTATTGATCTGTCGATCCCTGGCATGTCCGCATAACTCCAGGCAAATACCTCTGAATTTCTTTTGATGCATTCTTGAAGATCCTGTCTAAGCTCAGGTTTAAAGTCTGATCCGATTTCGATTATTTTAGGATCTTCAGTAGTGCTTAAGTTAAATGCAAAATGATGCAATGCATTTATGTCAAATATGCGCGTGGTATAATCAATGCCATGAACGTGACAATCAGGAAAACAAGAAAACAAATAGTCAAAGTTCACTTCCATTGATTGAAATAAAAGAGGAAAACCATCCATAGTGTTCTCAAAACAAGGATCTTCAGTAGTGCTTAAGTTAAATGCAAAATGATGCAATGCATTTATGTCAAATATGCGCGTGGTATAATCAATGCCATGAACGTGACAATCAGGAAAACAAGAAAACAAATAGTCAAAGTTCACTTCCATTGATTGAAATAAAAGAGGAAAACCATCCATAGTGTTCTCAAAACAAGGATCAGAAAAACAAAATGCAGGATTAACCGCCTGTTCAATACATTCATTACAAGTGTCTTTTATTGCCTGGATTACTTCATCGGCATCTGCAACTCCTTCTTCTTCTGCCGGGGTAGCTTCTATCTTCTCTTCTATCAGCTTCACCTTCAATGCCTTCCTCTCCTCTTCTTCGGTGTCTTCAGCAGCTAGAACCGACTAGAGGATGCGCACCTTGGCCTTTTGCTCTTGCGCCAGCTTTGAAGCTTCATCCCGAATCCCCAGAAAGTCTTCAAACTTGGATATCTTCTTCAACCACTCAGATTCAGTGCTCGCTTCTGTCATACATACCATGAATTCAGTCCCATCCACCAGCTATTCCAAGGAAGGTTCGGGCGACTTGACCAGCTTCTCCTCATAATCGGTCATGAATATCTCCATGCCGGGATAGGTCTTTCCCCTACTCTGAAATTCCCCTTCAGCCTATGGAATAAAGAAGATCTTATTCACATTCGATGCTCTGATTGGAGACCGAACCTCATATTTTTCTTTCTTTCTATTCTCAGAGGAGCCCAATCCGCGCTTGTCTTGTTGCCCCAATGCCAATGAGAGAGGCTCAAACCTTCCTTGTAGCTCCCTGCCTAAACCCTTGCCGTATTGCCAATTCATCTTCTTCATCATTTTCCTAGAGAAAGGACTCATTCTATTCACTGCACTTTTGCTCTTGATGGGGGACGCATCAATTACTGCCACCTGAAAACCTAATAACGGTACTACTAGCTCTAAACCTTCCACTGTTGCCACACTCAGATCCTCTTGCGCGTTGACTATCACCACATCTGTACCCCACGGAATTTTTACTTTTCTGTGCAGAGTGGACGGAACTGCGCCCAAAGGATGGAGCCAGGGTCTTCCCAACAAAAGAGCATAGTTGGCTAAAATGTCAAGCACAACCACGTCTACCCAGCTTTCGACTGCCCCTGTGGATATCTTTGCTTTGAAGGTCCCTTTTGCATTCCGCATAGTGTTATCATAAGCCTTGACCACCAAGTTTGATGGCTCAAGCTCTGATTCCTCGATTTTAAACTTAGATAGCATCTTCAGCGGACATACACACAATGCTGATCCATTATCTACCATCACATTCCGGGTATCTTGTCCATTGACGGTGATCTGAATGTACAACCGCTTACAGTGGTTTCTTCCTTCTGGTGGAAGGTCTGAGTCAAAGAAAGTGACTTCGCCTATTCTCCGCTGTAGCACGTTGATCATATCAGCACTTTGAATTCGAGCTGGCATTCTGACAAAGGTCATGGCTTCAAGTAAAGCTTCTCTATGCTCCTTGGATGCAATCAGCAAATCCCATATAGAAATATCAGCTCTTGTTCTTTGCAATTGACTCAGCACTGAGCCGGCGAACACCCCACTAGGCGCCTTACTCTAACTGCTTTCTCCAACCTCAACAGCCTTCTTCTGTCCTTTTACTACCTCTTCCTCTTTCTTCTTTTCTTTTGGCTCCTCTTCACCTTTCTCTGTCACTTTCTTCTTCATTTCGCCAACAGCAACCTCTTTCCCCTTAGCCTGCATGCTACTCTCGGGATTATATACTCGCCCACTCCGAGTCAAACTCTAAACACCTACCTCGTTCACTTCCTCCTCACTGCTATAGTACCACTGTTCTTCTTGATCAGCTAAGCTCTTTTGAATGGCAAGCTGCAGTTGCTCATCTTCATCTTCAGGTACATCACCCACTTTCACCGTGATGCCAAATTATTTGGAAGAAAACTGGTCAGGCGTACCAAGTACGATTCTAGGTAAGGGAATTAGGTACGTCGGCCCGTTGGAAACCGACGCCCGAAAAACTGGCCTCTTTTAACCTACGATTTCTAATTGATTTTATTTTAGAAAAGCCAATTATTTAAACCCAACCTGAATAAATCGAACCGAGCTCCTATGTGGAAAATTATTTGATCGTCCCAAACAAACTCATCCATTGCATTCATTCATAAATTAAGCATCACATCCATCATTCATCCTCCATACATATCAAATAAAATTAAAAGACCCGCTCTTGCCTTATGGTTAAAGGCGGGCCACAAACCGGCTTTAATAATATAGTTAAGAAGGAATAACAAATATTAAATCTCAAAATATCATGATCACAACATATTAATTGATTTGGTTTGATTAAAACTCGATTTGCCCATTATTGACCTTTTTTTGGATTGAGATTAAAATTTACTTAATGAAATAAAAATAACAAAAATAAACTGCAACTGGAGGACAGTCGCGTCACGCGGGTGTTCTATGGAAGAACAGTCGCGTCACGCGGGTGTTCTATGGAAGAACAGTCGCGTGGCGCGACTCTTGTCTTTTATTCTGGAACTTATAGCGGTTGCGTCACGCGGGTGTTCTATGAAGAACAGTTGCGTGACAGAACTCTGTCATTCCTGCTGGAATTAAGAACAGTCGCATCACGCGGGTGTTCTATGAAGAACAGTCGCGTGACGGAACTCTTTCCTACGTGACGGAACTGTTTGTGACTTATTTATAACACTGAGACTTATTGATTATTCATTTTTAGCGAAACATTAAATACAAATATAAAACAAAATATAACTGAGTACACAAACAGCTGCGTCACGCAGGTGGTCCAATCCAGGTTAAGAGCTTTTGGACAGGAGCAGTCGCGTCACGCAGGTAGTAGCTGCGTGACGCGGCTACTACCTGCGTGACGCGGCTGCTCCGGTCCGCAACTACCTTTCAAACTATTCTTTTCTACGTTTTTTTTTTATTATAAATGATTAAAATCAACCCAGAAGATTTCAACAATGGACAAACTCACGTTTAATCAATAATAGGTCAACTAAACACTATGAAAATGATATTTTTAGGAGATAAAATGCTAGAAATAAAAAGGAAAAGTTAGAATCGTTACCTAGCCCTCAGATTTGAGGATTGCATGCACTAAGATTAACTCAGAAGTGTTGTTTCACGATTCCAGAAGTGTATACACCAAGTCCTTTCACAAAATAGATAGTTTTCTTTTTTTTTTCTTTCTTTCTTTGCTCTCTCTTCCTCCTCTTATCTTTTTGTATTTTTTTTTTTTTTTGATTTTGAATCTAAAATATCTATGACTCGATCTTCCCAAGTTTACTCAGTTGAATTCTTAAGGAAGAACCCTAGTCGTTAACCTAAAAACTTAAACTCAGAATGCGGTTTTTCTTAGAAGAAATGAGAGCAAAGTGTCCAAAAGTCCCGTTTTTGCTGTAAAATGTTGTATTTATATGGCTAGGGCAACAGAGCAGTCGCGTCACGCGGGTATAAGCTGCGTGACGCACCCGTAAGCTTGCCTGACGTGACTTACTTTTCGTATAGTTGCCGCGTATCCATACAAACAGTGCAGGCCGTTGCACGGGCGCGCGCCAGAGGTGTCAGCCCTGTTAGAGCTGCGTGACGCAACTAAGAGTGCCATCACGCAGGTACTAGCTGCGTGACGCAACCCTAATGCGGGTCAGGCTCCTTTGGACGGTTTGATTCAATTATTGGTTCAAACACTTCTGGTTTATCATGATACCTTCTCCCTTATCCTCGTATCATCATCGGGTCAGGTGGAGGCATAAAATCACGCGTCAACAGCTTCCACCTTCTCTTCGGCTAGCTTCATCTTCAATACCTTCCTCTCTGCCTCTTCGGCATCTTCAGCAGCTAGAACCGACTGGAGGATCCGTGCCTTGGCCTTCTGCTCTTGCACCAACTTGGAAGCTTCATTCCCAATCCCCAGAAAGTCTTCAAACTCTGATATATTCTTTGACCACTCAGATTCGGTGCTTGCTTCTGTCATACACACCATAAACTCGGTTCCATCCACCAGCTGTTCCAAGGAAGGTTCGGGTGACCTGATCAGCCTCTCCTCATAATCAATCATGAATATCTCCAAGCCGGGGTAGGTCTTCCCCCTACTCTGAAATTCTCCTTCAGCTTGTGGAACAAAAAAGATATGATTCAAATTTGAACCTCTGACCAGAGACCGAATCTTATACCTTTCCTTCTTTCTGTTTTCAGAATACCCCAATCCGCGCTTGTCTTGTTGTCCCAATGTCGATGAGAGTGGTTCAAACCTTCCTTGCAGTTCCCGACCCAAGCCTTTGCCGTACTGCCAATTCATCTTCTTCATCATCTTTCTCGAAAAAGGACTCATTTTATTCACTGCACTCTTGCTCTTGGTGGGGGCGCATCAATTACTGCCACCTGAAAACCCGATAACGGTATCGCCAGCTCTAAACCTTCCACTGTTGCCACACTCAGATCCTCTTGCACGTTGACTGTCACTACGTCTGTACCCCATGGAATTTTTACTTTTCTGTGTAAGGTGGATGGAACTGCACCTAAAGGATGGAGCCAGGGTCTTCCTAACAAAAGAGCATAGTTGGCTAAAATGTCAAGCACAACCATGTCTACCCAGCTTTCCACTGCCTCTGTGGATATCTTCGCTTTAAAAGTTCCTTTTGCATTCCTCATAGTGTTGTCGTAAGCTTTGACCACCATATTTGATGGCTCAAGTTCTGACTCTTCTATTTTGAACGTAGACAGCATCTTCAACGGGCATACGCACAGTGCTGATCCGTTATCCACCATCACGTTCCGGGTATCACGTCCGTTGACGGCAATCTGAATATACAATGGCTTACTGTGGTTTCTTCCTTCTGGTGGGAGGTCCGAGTCAAAGAAAGTGACCTCGCCTATTCTTCGCTGTAGCACGTTGATCATATCAACACTTTGAATCCGAGCCGGCACCCTGACGAAAGTCATAGCTTCAAGTAAAGCTTCCCTATGCTCCTTAGATGCTATCAGCAAGTCCTATATTGAAATGTCTGCTCTTGTTCTTTGCAACTGACTCAGTACCGAACTGGCGGTCACCCCACTAGGTATCTTATTCTGACTGCTTTCTCCAACCTCGACAGTCTTCTTATGCCCTTTCACTATCTCCTCCCCTTTCTTTTTCTCTTTCGGCTCCTCTCGGCCTTTCTCTATCATTTTCTTCTTTGTTCCATCAGAAATAACCTCTTTTCCCTTAGCCTGCACATTGCTCTTGGGATTGTATACTCGCCCACTGCGGGTTAAGCTCTGGACGCCTACCTCATTCACGTCCTCTTCACTGCTGTAGTACCACTGTTCTTCTTGGTCGGCTAAGCTCTTTTGAATTGCAAGCTGGAGTTGCTCATCCTCATCTTCCGGCACATCACCCACCTTCACCGTGATGCTTTTCTCGATTTCAATCTTCACTGGCACCTTCCCTTCTTCATTGCTACTGTAGTCATCCCATATGTTCAACATGGCGCACATCCGCTCTTCCCATTCCGCTTCTGCCAATACCACTTCTTCTGGCAATCCACTCCCAATCGCATTGATTGATCCACCCGACTAAGTCTTACGGGATAGATAATTGTACTGATATTGGGGAAGCGGGTTGTTCTTAGTACTTGGCTTGCTCTTGTCCGAACGCTTAGTAATCTTCCCACTGTCAATCAAGTCCTGAATATCGTGCCTTAACTTGAAACAATCGTCAGTTGAATGTCCCTTGCACTGATGATAATCACAGTTTCGGTCCATATATCTCCCTCGCATGGGCTTAGTTGGGTCGACTGGCAGCTTCGACAGCACTCCATTCTTGATGCATGATCTTAGCACTGTGCTCAAAGGTCTTCCTAAATCGGTGAACTCTCTTCTGGCTCTTTCATTGATTGCCCCCACTATTGTATTACTGTTCCCTGACTGGTTCTGATTACTACCTCTGGCACCTCTGTCACCATAAGAAGTCCGGTAGTTGCCAAACCCTCTATTCTTCTTCTTTTCTTCCTTGTATAACTCCTCAATGTTCAAACCAGCGCTTTGAACTAAAGCAAAATCAGTGAGAGGCTGGGTTAACATCCTTTCCTTAAAGAAGGGCTCCTACTGAAGATTCTGATCTGAACTCTATATAACTTGGTTCTCTACCTCCTATAGTAATCAGAAAAGCTCTCGTCCTTCCCCTGTCTTAAACCCTCCAAATCGCGCAAACCGAACTCGTCACTCTCATCGGTCTTGAAATGCTTGAGAAAAGCGGTCTGCAGTTTGATCCAATTCTTCTGAACCTCCTCATCTAGACCATCATACCACCTCCGATAGTCCTTGTGTAATGTTTGCGGGAATGCTCGCAAAACATCTTCCTCGTTGTATCGGTTCATCTGAGAGACTCGGAGAAATTCGGACAGGTGAGAACGGGGATCATTGTCTCCTTCAAATATAGTATGCTTGAATGTCTTAAATGAGGCAGAGCTGGTTGGATGCAAAACATACTCGGTTATATGAAAGTTGGTGACCGAGTCTTTTTCCTTTACTGCAGCCATTTTGTCAAATCTTTCTTTCAGCTCGACAAGTTGCTTGAGCACATCATTCTTGACAGGGGTAGTGTTTCCCACAGAGGTTTGATTATCTGATACAGGATCCGGCATTTGCCTCTCTTCAACCACAGGTTGGCTGCTAGAAGGGGGAGTATTTTGGTTTTGGGCCCTATCTTGGGCGAGAGCTGCAGCCACAATCTGAGCAATGGTCCTTATCTGAGCTTGAGAAAATCCAGGCTCATCCCCTATATCATCTGCCATTTCTACTGGATCTGAATCGGGCTCTGAATCTGATGAACTTGAATAGCTCACTGAACTGACTGGAATAAACTCGGGGATTGTGGATGTTCTGACTAAACACTAACCAGGACGTCTGTTCCAAGCTCTCTAAGTAGTTTCCCGGGAAGGATCAATTCTAATAAAAAATTTCTGAGTTAAAGAGGGTCCTGCATGTATGCATGCGAAAATGAAAGAACATGGGATGAGAAATGCATTTCTAATGTGCTAAGGTCAGCATGGAAATAAGATCTCGATTTCAACGACTGGACCAAAAATTTGGTACGAATAACACGTCAATAACTTATTTTATATTTAAACATTTCATGCATTATCTGTCGTCGATCGTTCCTTTTGGACTTACGATCAACTATTTTCTCTCGAACCCCTAACTTTTGCCTCGGAACGAAAGAATTTCGAGCGGAATTTTATTATTTTATTATTTTTTATTGTGTATTTGTATCCTTACTTTTTGCCTTGGAACATATGGCCCCAAGCAGGATTTTCATTTTATTTTATTACAAAATTCTATAATCTCTCACTTACTTTCAGATAATGCGAGAAATGTAAAAATACAAAGGAATCGCAACCCCCTTATATCTCCCTTTTCTTTTGGGTATTGATTCACTATAAGTGATTGCATAATATTATTCAAAACGAATTTGAAATCCAGTCTCAAAATCAAGGTCAAATGTCCATACCGAACATTAGCTCTTATTAATGCATGGCTGAAAAAGAAAATGTTACATGATGCATGAATGTCACAACATATGTACAGTTTATATCAAACAGGGGAACGGGAGTTGGGAAATGCATGCCTTCCAACCTTGTTTCTCCCACACACGGATTCCGTTGGTATAAAATTCCGACATCTGTTTCCTAGGAATTGGTCTAATCTCAACAACCAACAGGGGGTTTTGAGATTGACATTTTCAACTCTCAGAAATGAATGCAGCACAACAACAGCAAATAGAATCGGGTGCACCTTAGGGGAAGTAACTAAGGCTTTTAACTATGTGCATTGGCTTTAGTCTTATTGGGTTTAACAAAGTCTGGGTTCCGCAAACAGGCTTCGAGCTTTGTTGGGCCTACTCCTTTTGACGCACCTTTAAGGTACTAGGCTTGCGGTTGGTAGTAATGTTAATTCACGGATGGATGCACCTAAATCGCATGGTCTAGGCTAGATCCACCGTCAAACTTAACACCAGTACCGAAGGGTAGTATGGGTAGAATGAGGTGAGAAGAGAGAAATGCGAATGAATGCAAAAATCCTAAAAAGAAAAAGGAAAGCATTTAAACACGTACGGACGATTAATAATTTTCCATCGGCTTTTCTAACCAATTTTATTTAGAAAGTAGGTTTTTTAGAGTCAATTCCTAATTCCAACCACTAAATTATTTATTAAAAACAACCGGGGATTAGTGGGTGCAAGATCCCCAGTGAAGTCGCCAAACTGTTTTCGCCGAAATCCCGAACCCCGGATGGATCCCGAAAAACATCAATCTTTATTAGTTTGTGTTATTTGCTTTTGGAAAAAGGTGATAAAAAAATCTTTTTGGATACGCGATGCCGATAAATCGGTCTTATAAATTATTTTGAGAAGCCACCCATTTTTTCGGCAATGGGACCGTTTCTATTTTAATTTTATTAAATGACTTCATTGTAAACCCAATTTTATTTAAGGCCAAATTATTTAGAAAAACTGGCCAGGCGTACCAAGTACGATTCTAGGTAAGGGAATTAGGTACGTCGGCCCGTTGGAAGCCGACGCCCGGAAAACCGGCCTCTTTTAACCTACGATTTCTAATTGATTTTATTTTGGAAAAGCCAATTATTTAAACCCAACCTGAACAAATCGAACCGAGTTCCTATATGGAAAATCAATTAATCATCCCAATTATATTCATTCATTGCATCCATTCATGAATTAATTGTCACATCCACCATTCATCCATAATATAAAGCAAAAATAATTAAAAGACCCGCTCTTGCCTTATGGTTAAAGGCGGGCCACAAACCGATTTCAACAATATAATCAATAATAAACAATAGATAATAAATTCTAAAATCTCATAATCACAAGTAATTAATTGGTTTGGTTTGATTAAAACACAATTTGCCCATTACTGGTTATTTTCCGGATTAAGATTAGAAATCTACTTAGTAATATGAAATTAAAACAAAATAAGGCAATTTTTCTGGAATTTGAAGATAGTCGCGTCACGCAGCTGTTCTATGAAGAACAGTCGCGTGGCGCAACTCTCATTATTTATTCTGGAATTTAGAATAGTTACGTCACGCAGCTGTTCTATGAAGAACAGTCGCGTGACGGAACTATGGTTATTACCCTGGAGACTAGAACAGTTGCGTCACGCGGCTGTTCTAGGAAGAACAGTCGCGTGAC
This sequence comes from Jatropha curcas, assembly GCF_041381405.1. Classification (NCBI taxonomy): domain Eukaryota; kingdom Viridiplantae; phylum Streptophyta; class Magnoliopsida; order Malpighiales; family Euphorbiaceae; genus Jatropha; species Jatropha curcas. Next base: position 12,532,068 of record NC_143151.1, on the reverse strand, counting down.
GGAACTACTTACTTTTCGTACAGTTGCTGCGTATCCATACAAATAGTGCAGGCCGTTGCACGAGCGCGCGCTAGAGGTGTCAGCCCTGTTAGAGTTACGTGACGCAACTATGAGTGCCGTCACGCAGCTTATAGCTGCGTGACCCAACCCTAACGCGGGTCAGGCTCCTCTGGGTGGTTTGGTTCAAATTTTGGTTCAAACACTTCTGGTTGATCGTGATTCCTTATCCCTTATCCTCATATCATCATCGGGTCAGGTGGGGGCATAAAATTACGTGTCAACAGTAACTGGCGTCTATGCCCAGGTAAGCTCCCTTGTTTATTTGTTTATTTATTTTGGGCCTTAGGGGCCAAAATGTGAATTTTTGGGCCTTTGTGGCCAAATTGGGCATTTTTGGGCCTTTGGGGCCAAATTGGGAATTTTTGGGCCTTAGGGGCCAAAATGTGAACTTCTGGGGCCTTTGTGGCCAAATTGTGAACTTTTGGGCCTTTGGGGCCAAATTGGGAATTTCTGGGCCTTAGGGGCCAAAATGTGAACTTTTGGGCCTTAGGGGCCAAAATGTGAACTTTTGGGCCGTTGTGGCCAAATTGTGAACTTTTGGGCCTTTGGGGCCAAATTGGGAATTTTTGGGCCTTAAGGGCCAAAATGTGAACTTTTTTTTATGTTTCTGCACTTACTGTTTTATTAGCATGCATGCTAGGATAGAATTAAGATATTACCCTTAGTAAGGAACCAAGGAATAACTCTTAGACTGCTTTACCTTTTAGGATCCACACATTAGATTGGACGTAGGCGAGACCTCTGTTGCTGAAATCCCGGTCGAGATACTCGACCACAACAACCCGGTCGGAGCCATTATCAGTCCCTCTCATCTGGACTTTTTAAGACATCTTGAGATGGCTCGGCACAATTACAAGGACTTACTGGGCGCGTTGGCCGAGAGATGGTGGGACACCACCAATACTTTCCATTTCCCTTGGGGTGAGATGACAATGACCCCCACTGATTTTTCGGTGATCTCTGGGATTCCTTTTGGCATTCGGCCGATCGAGCTGTATAATGACTGGAGGACTGAGTTCTCTCCTGATCGGATGGTTGAGCTGATAGGGATCGACCTGCCCCGGATTGTCGGGCCAAGCTCTACTACTCCCGTTTTGAGCGTTTCCCGACGTTGGTTAACCCTCCAGGCCCCCGACATTTATGCTAGATACAAGCAGGGAGAGCTGACGGCTACTCAGGTGGCCAGATTCACTTTGTTGCTGCTGTTCGCTTCGACCTTCTGGTCCAACAGGAAGGATAAGTTTAATCCTTCCATCTTGAAGAGTTTGGAAAATCTGGCCCATCTTGAGGAGTACGACTGGGCCAGTGCTATTCTGAGCCGCATGTATGATGACATGTGTGATCTGAGTCGGGGCCACTGTAAACTCAACGGGACCTACTACTTTTGGGAGGTAATGTAAAGAACATTCTCCCTTTCTGTGTTTTTCTGTTTATTTATTGATTTTCCCTCACTGATTCTTGCTTCTGTTTTGCAGACTTGGGCATTTGAGTACTTTCCTTACACTCGCCCGGAGCTGATTCATGCTGATCTTGGATTAGGGCTGGTACCTTTGGCTTGGAGGTGGTACTGAACAAACCTCCAAACTGTTCAATGCAAAAAGTCGTTAAGGGACCTGCGGACCTTCTTCGATACTTGCACCGTGGAGCAGGTAATTGTCTTGTAATTTTTTTTAAGTATGTGAAACTAAAAAGGATTTATTAACACATTTGCTTCTTTCATAGGTTGAGGCGGGGGCGATGAATGCCCGTCTTCAAAGTTGGATTGAGGCTGACCCCCCATTTCAAGCGATTAGAGGCCTTGTCTCGGCGGAGGGTTGTCTTGTCACATCCCGTCTTGAGACGCTATTATCTGGGCGAGAGAGTAGACTTTCAGATCAGAGGCTGCCGCTCCCTCCCTTATCCCCCTCCCGAGGACATGCGAGCGGGAAAGCAGATGATGCTTACCGACGCTCATATTGAGGGCTTCCCACATTCTGGGAGGAGATTATGATGAGTTCTGCAAGATGTTTCTGATGCAGCCTATCGGATCTCGGTTTGATGATTTTCAGGCACCTTCCCAGCCTCCTATCACACATTCTTCTCGGGCTTCAGGCCCCTTGACCATGACTCCAAGGAGGAGGCCCCAGACTGATCCTTCTTCTTCCACTTCGGTTGAGGGCCCGTCTCAGGCTGGGCCTAGTCGCCCGTCAGGTCCTTCCAGGGCTCCCCGGGCCATCTAAGAGGCTACCGGGCCGCTTCATCCAGGCTTGGCTAACCTACGTCTTCCATACAGCATTTCCTACCATACTCCTGATGGCACTCTAGCTTTTCGGGAGGTCTCCCTGGAGAATGTGGATCGCTTGGATCTTCCTCCCGAGGACATTAATGAGGTAATGACTGATAAATCTCTCACAAAAAAGGATTCGTAAGAGATTTGATATTGACTTGTGTTTTTTGTATGATTTCCAGGTTCCTAACAGCTTGGTCAGTCAGATGATGGAGCTGATGCTTGGGATGCAACAAGAACTTTCTTCGTCCTGGACTCTGAGGGCCTTTGATGATCAGAGGAGGAGGAGGCCCCGTCGCTGATGCCATGGTTGCTAGATTTTTCCTTTTTTTTTTTTTGTCTGTATTCCTGTACTGAACTTTGACTGTACCTGCACTTGGTTAGTACTGAAAATTTTATATGTATGCATGATTATCCACTTTGATTTGTAAGAAAACGAGATTTTTTTTTTCAATTTCAATTTTCAATTCTTTTCAATTTCTGATCTTTTTTTCAAAAAATGAATCCCTTTTATAACCACAGCATGCACAATTGGTCTAAGAGTCTCTCCAAGGTAGAAAAGATCAATTTGGGGAGGTATGGTCTATCTCCTATTGCTTATTGTCTCTTCTTTCTTTTGGTTCATTCCTTTGTAATAGAAAGGATCCATTACTCAGGTTTGGTTAGAGGACCACCTCCAAGTGGTTGCTGCTCCTACTTTCTTGCCTTACAACCCCTCTTAGTATCGTATGCGGAGGATCCTGATCACTCATCCGTCTACTGAAGCATGGACCTCATGGCTGATTGAGCTGGGTCCAAATGAGGTACTGTGGTACATTTCCTGGTATGACATCACCTGTTTTATCCAGGTTAGCTCTCGCCATACTTAGGTTTACCTTTTAGGCCTTACACACTGTACTTGGTACTGCGCTTCGCACGTTGTGAGGCAGATGGGGATAGACCAGACTGTCCTAATTGTAGATGGCACTTCAGCTGATTCAGCCATCACTCCGGGTGTTACCCGAGCCGTCCTTAGGGCTTGGGTTAGAGACCATCACATGGTTAGGCCTTTACCTAATCCTGTCGATGTCCAGACTTCTCCTGAGTATCGGACCTAGTTCATTGCCATTGTCTGGCCGGTTGAAAGGCCAAGGAGGAACGCACTGCTGAGTGCACTTGAAGGTTGGGCTCAGGCTGACGCTGATAATGAGGTTGCGACTGATGAGGAGATTGTGTTGGCTCCCCGGACAGGCGAGGTTGGAGAGAGTTCAGCAGCTAGGGATGACTCGGAGGATGTTGCCCCACGGAAGCGACGGGACACCTAGACTCTTATAGGCTTTTGGACTTTTGTTGTTTTTTCCCTTATTTTGACTTTTTTGACTTTTTATTTGGGACTTTGACTTTGGATTTTGGATTTCGTTCTTTGGCTTTGGATGTATATTTCGTTTTTTTTTTTTTTTTTTTTTTGGACTTGGACTTAGACTTCATTATTTATTTATTTTTCTTGGACTCTTTTGCTTTCTGCTTGACTTCGGACTGTTTGACTTTATTGCTTTAATTGGGAATGTCATTCAACTTTTAAGCTTTCCAAGCATTTTCCAACTTTATTTATTCAAGCTCTAATTTTTGCCTAAGCTGCCCTTTCGGGTTTTCAACTTAGCGAGCTACCCATTTTTGCCTAAGCCGCCCTTTTCGGGTTTTCAACTTAGCGGGCCCCGACTTTTGCCTAAGCCGCCCTTTCGGGTTTTTGACTTAGCGGGTTTTTCTCTCTTTTTTTTCCCTTTCTTTTTCTTTTTTTTTTTTGGCAAAGAAGAGTGAATTATGAAATGATTCTCTCATTAATGTTTAGACCGCGCCCAAAGAGGGTTGCCTACATATCTCCGATACATAATTTCTTTTTTTTTGAAGAGAATCAAGTCTAATGTAGCTCTTTTTTACATTATGCAATGCTTATTATACAAAATATCTTTTTAACTAATCTAAATTACATGGATTCGTGAATTCCAAACCATCCAAATCAATCAAAATGACGGCTCCGCCAGACAATATTTTCTTCAACACATAGGGTCCAGCCCAATGAGGACGAAACTTCCCACGTGGGTCTATGATTGGCTGCCTAATTTCCTTCAGGGCCAAACAACCTTCTTCCAGTTTTCGGTCTTTGACCTTCTTATTAAAATGTCGTGCCATTCTTCTCTGGTAAACTTTGAGTTTGGTGGATCCCTCCGGGTAGGCTTCATTCTGAAGATAATTCTGTGTATCCCAATACCAGGGCTTGTCATCCCCCAAATTCATGATATGTGCTGGCTGTTTCTGCAACCGAGCTATCAAAGGTCTAATAATTTGATTCCCCTCTACATTGACCATGGAAGCTAAAGTAGCCAAAGCATCAGCAAACTGATTTTTGGCTCACGGCAAGTAGTGGAAGGATAAATCCTCAAATTCCTGAGCCAATTCGTCCAAGCGTTGTAGGTAAGGAACCAAACGCTCTTCTTTAATTTTCCATTTTCTCAAAGCTTGGGAGACTATTAAATTAGAATCCTCGAAAACCTTGAGGACCTTTATTTCCTTTTCCAGGGCTGCTTCTAACCTCTTTATGCAAGCTTCATATTCAGCTTCATTGTTGGTGCAGTCGAAATCTAATTTGACTGCGATTGGGACGTATTCGCCACAAGGAGTTTTGAATACGACTCCAACCCCATTTCCATGGTAGTTTGAAGCTCCATCGAAGTACATTTCCCAGACTTCACTTTCCAAGCTCAACAAGTCTTCATCAGGAAATTCTACCTCTGGCATTTGGTCTTCGACCGGTAATTCTGCTAATTGATCAGCCAAGGCTCCGCCTTTCACTGCCTTCCATTGTACAAATTTTAAATCATAGGCTGCGAGCACTGACACCCACTTAGCCATCTTACTGTCAAGAACCGACCTCTCCATAAGGAATTTCAAGGGGTTCGATTCAGAAACAACGTATGTGGTGTAGGACGAGAGGTAGTGCTGCAGCTTTGTACAAGCCCAAACTAGAGCCAGACACAACTTCTCTATCTTATTGTATTTTAGCTCGTAGTCTAGCATCCTTTTGCTGAGGTAATACACGGCATTTTCTACCCTTGTATCTTCTGCTTGTTGAGCTAGCATTGCACCCATCGCTTCTTCTGTCACTGATAGGTACAATAGCAAAGGCTTTCCTAGCCTTGGTGGCTGTAAAACTGGCGGGGATAACAGATATTGCTTGACTTGGTCGAAAGCTTTCTGACAATCCTCATTCCATTTGATGGCTGCTCCTTTCCTGAGTAATTTGAAAATTGGACCACAAGTATTGGCCAATTGATTGATGAACCAGCTGATGTACTGTAGCCTTCCCAGGAAACCCTAAACTTCTTTTTCCGTCTTCGGTGCTGGCATTTCCAAAATGGCTTTGGCTTTTGACCATATGCCCCAGAAATACTCCGGATGTAGCTACAAATAGACATTTCACCGGGTTGAGCTTTAAATTGTACTTTCAAAGTCTAAGGAAGAACTTCTCAAGTGATGTTGTATGTTCTTTAGCTGTTTTTGATTTAACAACCATATCGTCCACATACACTTCTACTTCTTTGTGAATCATGTCATGGAAGATGGTCGTTGCCATTCTTTGATAGGTTGGCCCGGCATTTTTGAGCCCAAAAGGCATAACCCTGTAGTAGTAGGTTCCCCACTCCGTGATGAATGCCGTTTTCTCTTTGTCTGGCAAATGCATCATTATTTGATTGTATCCGACAGCAAGATCGGTCAAGGAGACCATCTCGTGTCCAGCCATTCGGTCGACCAACAAGTCAATATGCGGCAGGGGAAAGTCGTCCTTCGGACATGCTTTATTCAAATCCTGGTAATCTACACACATTCTAACTTTGCCATCTTTCTTCGACACCAGCACAATATTTGCTAACCACGTCGGGTAGGCAATGGGTTCTATGAACTTATTCTCCAGTTGCTTGGCTACTTCCTCCTTGATTTTCAAGGACCATTCTGTTTTCAGCCTTCTTAGCTTTTGTTTTACCGGTTTAGCCTCAGGGTATACTGGGATCTTGTGCACCGTTATTGCCGGGTCAATTCCCGTGATGTCACTTGCCTTTCACATGAAGCAATCAGCAAACTTTTTCAAGCATTCAATGACCTGTTCCCTGTTCACACAGTCAGATGCAATGTATGTATGTTCATTTTCTTCTTTGCCAATTATTATTTTTTCTTTTTCATTTTTTATTTCATTTATTTGATTTTCATTATTTTTGCTTGGGAATGCTTGGAAAGATAGACACGCGGGGTAGCCAATAATTTGCAAGCTCTTATTAATTAGGACGGAATTGTCCTCAAAAATTACATCAAATTTGAAGTCTGGATTTTCTAAATCCGACATAGACGACTCAGAACTGGAACTAGACTCTGACTCGGTTTCAGATTCGGGGTCAGACTCAGGCTCAGTACAGGACTTGATTACAGACTTTGACTCTAGGTTTGACTCGGGAGGGGGTTTATCAGCAGTGTGCTCCTCCTCGGCGTACAAGTTGGTGAGAGGCCCTTTGTATGGCTGGATCAGGCTCAGCAGGTCTTGGTTCCCATCATTTCCTGTAATGACCGCAACCTCGTCAAAGAGACTGGGCTGTATGAAGTCTTCCACTTCCAGTTCAGTTATTGTTTCAGGCTTGTTGCCCCAGACATCAGAAAATACTTCTAACCCTATGAATACTCAAATTTTGAGGCTCAAAAAAGCCTGTTTTCTCGGACTGCAAACAGTCCGGCCGGACCGGAGGCCATTCGGAAAGTTCACTGAAAGTATGCCAATATGGTACTTGAAACGTCCAGAAAATTACAAGGATCGCAAAACTGGTCCCGGAATATTTTTTGGAGGTATAGAACTCCCGAAAAAGCCTTCGGAACAAAAGACTAGCAAGTCCGCCGGCCACGGCGGTGGCGGTGGCGACGGCGACCGCCGTCCATGGCGGCGGCTGCCTCCGGCGACGGCGGAGGCGGCAACGACGGCAGCGGCAGAGGCTACCCTCCACGGCGGCGGCGACCACCCTCCACGGCGGCGGCTGCTGCCGGCGACGGCGGCAGAGGCTGCCCTGGACGGCGGCAACGGCCGCCCTCCAGCCCATTTTTCCCTATAAATACAGCCCCGATGCGACTTTTTTACTCACTCAGTCTGTGTTGACGGACGCTTTCTTCTCCCCTACGCTCCTTGCGGTTCTTTTACTACCTTTTCTGCATTTAGTGTAGGCTTTTATTCTGTGTTGTGATACTTGGTCACTTAAATCGAATTAATTTTAATTAATATTCCCCAAACAAGGAGCTTAATCCGGAGTTTTCAAGCTGAAGCTAAGAAGCGGTCGCAGATTGACTCAGGTAATAACGAAACCCTGCCTATTTAATTTCAGCATTTCATGCATATTCTCTTCTACTCCTAATTCTACAACCGCATTCACACCATCATCATCATTTTGGCAAATAAATTGCCTTAAGTGAATAAGTTTAGGCTAAGATGCCCAGTTAATCAATAATTGTGGTATTCATGCCAAACTCCGAACATACTGGCTAAAGTATCTGGTCAATTAATGACTACGGTATAATCGCCTTTATTTCGAACAGTCTGACTTAAGTCCAATTAATCAATAATTGTGGCTAAATGGCCTTAATTAGACAAGTTTTTTGGCAATAAATTGCCTATATTGCAATTCAATTGATCACTTTTGGCAAACAAATTGCCTATAAGTAGATTAATCATTTTTAGCGACAAATCGCTTAAGTCGAATTTTTGGCAAAATGCCTTGAATTAATCAATCTTTTGGCTAAAAGCCTTAAATCACTCATTTTGGCGACAATCGCCCAATCAACACTTTTGGCAAACAAATTGCCTAAATCAACTCATTTTGGCTAAAAGCCTTCAAATAATCAATTTTGGCGACAATCGCCTAAATCACATCAACTTTTGGCAATAAATTGCCTAAATCAATCTTTTTGTCTAAAAGCCTTAAATCAACACTTTTGGCAACGAACGCCTAATCAAATCAATCAATTCTTTGGCAAAATGCCTGAACAAAATGCACGAAGCATACACACACTCATGCATTAAGCATACCCATTCAAAGCCCTTTAAAAAAGGCCTATCGAACTACGTCGACTTTGATCTTCCATTCAAACGGAAGTACGTAGGCACGTTTGGGATTTAACCCCGAGCGGCAAGTCGAAATCACTTAAACATTTTCATTGGTCCGATTACATCATTTACCTTACAAAGCATTCATTCATGGGTTAGTTCATCAACATGACATGGTCTTGGGATCCACCTCAGGTTCGCAGATTGTGCCTTAAACTTTGGGATAATTAATCTAGTAATTAGGTTAATTAAAATTGGAGTCAACTTAGGGTTTTTTCCTAGTTTACCCTAAAATAATTAAATAAGGTGGCGACTCACACATTCACGTGCATTTCTGCCCTTAGTCATATTCATTATACGCCTATTTTTGGGGGAGGGGTTCACAAACCCAGGCAGCATCTTCTTAGCAGTCGGGCAGTAAAATGGTTCTTGGAAGTCACGATAAGGAATTGTTTCTCCCAGTTTGTAGAAATGACCATTCAAAGTCAAAAGGTAAGGCTGCATCTGTACACTCTTCTTCTTTCTTCTCCCGGTCCTTCCAGCCAGGTCTTCATCAGTGGGCTCATATCCTAGCCCAAAAGTCCCTTTATTCACTGGACATTCCCAAGCTTGCAGTGCGGGGTATGTCTTTCCGGACCTTGCCATAACCATTCCTCGTAGGTATGACATTCTCAGCATCAAAGGCACTATGCAGTTTATTTGCATCGTCCCGAAATCAAAGAGAATTTGAGAGTTTGCAGTCTTTTCTTCTATGCGCTGTACTGTGTCATATTGCAATCCTGAGAGGGGCAGGTTGGCATTCTCAGGGTTGACCTGAAAGAGAGGCTGGCCCTTTGTCTTCTCCAGTTAGCTCATAAGGTTTTGGATGTCAGAGATAGATGCCATTGATGCAGGTGGGGTTGTTGGAGTTGTAGGTGAAGCTGATGTAGCTGGTGAAGCTGGTGATGTTGGGGATGGTACCGTAGGTGTGACTGGCACTGATGTTGGCACTTGAACAATGGGTAAGTATAAGGGTAATTGGATTAGGGTATAGTGGTTCGTGTATCAAGGTAGCTGATGTGAGGTAGATCGACTCTTTGTCCAACTGTGCATGACTAAAAAAAACAAAAGAATGTTTTGTGTTCTTTTTGTGTTTATTCAATGTTTATGATATGTCGTGAATGCGCACAACAACATGTCATAATCCGTTTTAATGAGATGCTTCAAGCATTGGGTACATACAGCCCTAAAGGATAGGTACTATAGGCTATGACACAAATAGAAAATAGGCTTATAAAGGGACCCTTGAACCTTGAGCATGGATATACCTAACCACATGTGAATCAAGGAGTTTCGCGTGGGTCCGACAGTACGCATACTCATGGGCCACCCCCAAAAGGATTAGGGATGGTTTGCGGTAATAGGGAGGACGCTTTGGCTATCCGTCGACATAATGAAGGAGACCTGCCGATCAGCGCTACTTGCTATCCAGACTTAGAAATTTGAACAGAAGAGAAGAAATTCATTTGAAATTCATTTTTTATGCAATGGAGAAAAGGATTCTCAATTCGTGCAAATAAATAAACAAATTTAAATGATTTAAAGTAAATTTCAATTAGGTCCAAATTCTCCTTATTAAGCATTCTTAAAAAAAGAATACTTAATCTTTGTTGGGGTACCCTACAAAACAAAGCATAGTAAAATAATACCCTGAAGAAGGGCCGGTTAGTTTACACAACAATCGTAGTCCACTTTATGCAATTTTAATTAATAGTCCCCAGCAGAGTCGCCAAACTGTGAACCCCTCCCCAAAAAATAGGCATATAATGAATATGACTAAGGGCAGAAATGCACGTGAATGTGTGAGTCGCCACCTTGTTTAATTATTTTAGGGTAAACGAGGAAAAAACCCTAAGTTGACTCAAATTTTAATTAACCTAATTACTAGATTAATTATCCCAATGTTTAAGACATAGTTTGCGAACCCGAGGTGGATCCCGAGACCATGTCATGTTGATGAACTAACCAATGAATGAATGCTTTGCAAGGTAAATGATGTAATTGGACCAATGAAATGTTTAAGTGATTTCGACTTGCCGCTCGGGGTTAAATCCCAAACGTGCCTACGTACTTCCGTTTGAATGGAAGATCAAAGTCGATGTAGTTCGATAGGCCTTTTTTAAAGGGCTTTGAATGGGTATGCTTAATGCATGAGTGTGTGTATGCTTCGTGCATTTTGTTCAGGCATTTTGCCAAAGAATTGATTGATTTGATTAGGCGTTTGTTGCCAAAAGTATTGATTTAAGGCTTTTAGCCAAAAAGATTGATTTAGGCAATTTGTTTGCCAAAAGTTGATGGGATTTAGGCAATTGGTTTGCCAAAAGTGATTATTTGAAGGCTTTTAGCCAAAATGGGTTGATTTAGGCAATTTGTTTGCCAAAAGTGTTGATTGGGCGATTGTCGCCAAAATTAATTGATTGGGCAATTTATTGCCAAAAATTGATATTTGGGCTTTTTGTTGTCAAAATGGTTGATTGGGCAATTTATTGCCAAAAATTGATGTTTGGGCTTTTTGTTGCCAAAAATTGATGTTTGGGCTTTTTGTTGCCAAAATGGTTGATTTAGGCAATTTGTTTGCCAAGAGTGTTGATTGGGCGATTGTCGCCAAAATGATTGATTTAAGGCTTTTAGCCAAAAGATTGATTAATTCAAGGCATTTTGCCAAAGCTTCGATTTAAGCGATTTGTCGCTAAAAATGGCTAATCTTATTTATAGGCAATTTGTTTGCCAAAAGTGATCTATTGAATTGCAATATAAGCATTTTATTGCCAAAAAAAAAACGTGGTTAATTAAGGCTATTTAGCCACAATTATTGATTAATTGGACTTAAGCCGGACTGTTCGAAATAAAGGCGATTATACCGTAGTCATTAATTGACCAGATACTTTAGCCAATATTGTCGGATTTAGGCTTTAACACCACGATTATTAATTAACCGGGCATTTAAGCTTAATCATATTTAATTGAGGTCGTTTATTTGCCAAATTGATGACGTGAATGCATTTATGCAGCAGTTTAATTCAGAATTGGAGTAGAAGAGAATATGCACAAAATACTGAAATTAAATGGGCAGAGTTTCGTTATTACCTGAGTTAATCGGCGGCCGCTTCTTAGCTTCAGCTTGAATATTCCAGATTAAGCTCCTCGTTTGGGGAATATTTAATTAAAATTAATTTAATTAAGTGACCAGATATCACAACAGCAGAGTAATAAAAGCCTACACTAAATGCAGAAAAGCAGTAAAAGAACCGCAAGGAGCGTAGGGGAGAAGAGAGCGTCCGTCAACACAGACCGGGCTGTATTTATAGGAAAACCCGGGCTGGAGGGCGGTAGCTGCCGCCGTGGACGGCAGCTGCTGTCCACTCGCTAGTTTTTCGTTCCAAAGGCTTTTTCGGAAGTTTCGTACCTCCAAAAAATATTCCGGGACCAGTTCTGCGATCCTCGTAATTTTTCGGACGTTTAAAGTACCATATTGGCATACTTTCGGTGAACTTTTTCGAATGGCCTCCTGTCCGCAGTCCGACCGGACTATTTGCAGTCCGGGAAAACAGGCTTTTTAAGCCTCAAAATTTGAGTATTCACAAACGCGGGTCAGACTCCTTTGGATCGGTTCGATTTAATTTTTGGTTCAAACACTTCTGGTTGATCGTGATTCTTTATCTTTTATCCTCATATCATCACCGGGTTAGGCGGGGGCATAAAATTACACGTCAACACTAGCTAGCGCCCTTGTATCATGGTTTAGCAAGAAATAAACATTAGTTGCTCTTTCTACTGCAAAAGCATAATATATTGCTATTAGAAGCTGTGTTGCACAAGTTCTATGGATCAAGCAATAATTGGTAGACTATGATCTGAAATTAGAAACAGTGCCAATTAAATGTGACAACATAAGCGCCACAATCTATTTAAGAATCCAGTCCAACATTCTCGAACCAAGCACATAGAACTCAGACATCACTTCATACGTTATCATGTTCAAAAAAGTGATACAATGATTGAGTTCATTCCTATAGAAAAGCAATTGGCAGATATCTTTACTAAACCTTTAAATGAAAGTCAATTCTGCTTAATTAGAAGAGAACTTGGTATGTTAGTTCTAAACTCTTAACTTTAGAACTCTGTAAGTATGTTCTAAGCTGCTTTCTATATTTGAAAGTGAAAGACTTGCTCTGTGATTTGTTTTGATTATATTCTGTGTGATTCTTAAAAATGTTTTTGTCTAAAAGAAATGCATATTGCTCTGATATGACTTTCTAATGTCATTATCATATTCTATTTTTAGACAAAATTCAAAAATAGTCAATTTATTTTATTTTATTTTATTTTGTGTATTTATGTCTTCGCTTTATTTAAGTTTTGGCGGTACTATTTTTTTTTTAAATTCTTTGAGTCAGTTTGAATTTCCCTAAAATTGCTTTTATTTTTTTTATTTTTTTTCTTTTTTTTTTTGTGTTTCTTTCTTTCCTAAAGGTTATTTCTCAACTTAAATCGTTTTTGCTTCCTTACTAAAAACTGCACTGTCTTCTCTCTTGCCCTCTTGCAATAAAACCCTAAATCGCTCTCTGCTTCAAAATCCTAACAATGGCCGGATCGAGTTCTACCTCTTCTTCCTCAAATTTCCTGATGGAATAAGAACTTCAACTTCTCAAAAGGTTATCAAAAGAAGTATGAACAGAAGGAGTCAAAATAGAAAAATCAAAGAAACAAGTCGCTCGTTCTCGCGCCAAAGGTAAATCTGTTCTTTCTCCATACCCTCTTATGCGTTCTTATGTAATATACTGGAAGTTCTTTGGGAAGGACGAGTTCAACTTCAGTGAACTCTTTAAGTTCCAAGGATGGATGGATTATTTATCCTTGAACAGACCGTGTTATGAGAATTGGTTAAGGAGTTTTATGGTTCTCTTAAAACTAGCTGGTTAGAATCAATTTCTGTAATACTTGAAGGAGAAATTAAAGCGTTGTCTTACGCTGACTTGAGCAAGATATTTAATTTTCCAAATACTGGGTCTAGGGTAACAAAAATCAAAGATATTTCTAGGGTTAGCGAATACAAAAAGGAAGAATTTGTTAAGAAAATTGTAAAGAAAGGTTCTGCAGATAAACAGGGTGTTATTGAATGTTCAAACCAAACGGACAGTATGAAGTGATTGTATAAATTGATTGTGCACTACATTTATCTAAAGAGTGCATCACTCACTTATGTGAATCAGGTTGAGATGTGCATAATGTGGCACATAACTGAGAAGAAATCCTTCAACCTTTGTAACACTATCTTTGATAAAATGCAGAATAGCCCTAAGAAACTACCCTATAGCATGGTGCTCACACTTGTGTTTGAATTTTCGGAAGTTAAGTTAAACGAGAGTGAGGATCACAGTGTTTCAAAGCTGGACAGTGGGTCTTTGAAACTAAAAGATGAAGAAGGAGACGAGGAAAAAGAAAAAGAAACTGAAGAAAAGAAAGAAAAGAAATAAAAGGAAGAAAAAGAAGAAGAAGCTGAGAAAAAGAAAAGAAAAGAAGAAAAAGGGAAAGTTAAGTTAGAAGAAGCAGATAAGAAAGAAAAAGAAGAGAATTTGGAAGAAGAAGAGAAGGAAGAAAGAGAGGAAGAAAAGGAGACAGTGGCTGAGGTTGAGAAAGAATCAAAAAGGGAAATAGAAAAAGAAAAGGAGAAAATTGAAGTTAAAACTGAAGAGAAAAAGGATTCTGAAAAGTTTGAGAAAGAAAAGACAGTAGATATAGAGGAAGCTAGTGATGTAGAAATAGAAAAATTGGTATTGAGTGAAGAAGAAAAGGAAACTGAGGCTAAGGTAGAAAAAGAATCTAAACTTTTATCAACACAAAGGAGTAGAGAAGCTATGCTGGGCAGAATGGAAAAAGAGCTTATAGAAGAACACAATAGGGAACTTGATGAGGCAATAAAAGAAAGCAAAGCTGTGATTGAACATAATCAGTCCCTCATTGAATCCTTAGAAAGAATGAAGAATATTAATGAGAGAAGGCTAGCTACTCTGAAAGTCAAGGGAACACCCTACACTCCTGCCTTAGAAAAGCCAAAGAGAGTAAAGAACACTACTGGCAAACACAGAGTTCATGGAAGAAAGCCTCCACTACACCCTTCTTCTAAGCATCCTGAAAGTTCTACTGAAACTACTCCTACTTAAAATCTCAAAAGTTTTAAGAGACTTAGAATTGACCCAAAATCCCTCTGATTGATTTTTTTTTTACAATATTTTTTGTTGTGTTTTTTATTTGTTTTTACTCTGATCTTTACTAACCCTCTTGTATGATGACAAAAAGGGGGAGAACACAGGATATTTTGATGGTTAAATACTCTGCTAATATGTGGTAACTTTAGTGCTTACACCTTATTGCTTAGTATTTTCTAATCTGTGTTATTTTGTGAGCTATATGTTTTACATGACGAACTGATTGGTTAGCTTTTAGAATTTAGATTCTTGTTCTAACGTATGCTTTACAGGTTAGACTTAAGATTTCTGTTCTATTTCTAAAGTCAGTTTTTATTCTATTCTTATTGCTCTGATTATTAGAACTTAAAACTCAGGGGGAGCATTATACATGTTCTAAACCTGCTTCATGATAGAACATATGCCATGTTTAGAACTTATATTTTATTGACATGCATAAACTTAGGGGGAGCACATGTTTTTTGTTTGATAAATTTATTGGTTTTGTCATCATCATCAAAAAGGAGGAGAATGTTGGCTCAAGGGTCAAATATTTATCCGAGATTTTGATGATTAAAACAAAACAAATAAATTTAAATTATTTTTTTGTGCTAATAATTTTATGCAGATTATATATGGAAGGTAATAAATAAACAAGGCAAGTCCTACAATTTCAAGGATCATGAAGACTATTGAAGACCTTAGTGGTTAGATTTTTAGGATTCATTGTAGGATAGAAAGAATATCCATTTATAAGCACAAAATTAATTTCTTCTCTCTTTATCAAAAGGATTTTTTTGAAAATAACTCTTTAAAAATCAAAAGCTTTTTTCGTTCCTTGATTATCTTACCTAAAATGGAAGAGATATTGTCTCAATCATTTTTGGTAATAAATATCTTAGAAAAAGCTTGTTTTAGTTTTTCGAAAATTATCTTCATAAAGGTTGGAAATTTATTCACTTACCTAAATTAAAGAGACTTTGTCTCAAATGATTTTGGTAATAAGAATAAATCGAACAAGATTTTTATGCTCTTCATTTTCGGAAACAAATTTTTTAAAGAGATCCAAAATCTTAATTTTATCTTCTTACCTAAACGAAAGAGATTCTATCTGAAATCGTTTTTAGTAAATATTTATTTCGAAAAAGATTTCTTTTATTTTCAAAAATCTTGTTCTTAAAGGAAAGTTAGATTTTCTCTTATTCGCTTACCAAAAAGAAAGAACATTGACTCAAAAGAATTTTCCGTAACAAAGATTTACATATCTTCTGAAAATGGAAAGTCAATATTCTGATTTAAAAATGAGATTTCACTTTCTATATACGGGAGTCTCATCCCTCTCTATAAAAAGGTATTTCGTCTTTTACAGATGTGGAAAAGAGTTTTCGTTTTAAGAGTATTCGTCCATTGATCATATCTTTTATCTCTCAAAACTTACTCTCTACCTGCTTATTTCTTTTCATCTTAATACTTTATGTTTTATCTTTAAAAGAGAAAAGCAATTTCATAACAACTTCTTTTGAAAAACAATTCTGATTTCTAAAACAATTTTCTAATCTTAAAAACTGTTTTTCCTATGCTTATATTTGCATTTCTGTCTGTCTGTTTAGATTCTGTAATCTTTAGTAGACAGGTGTTTTCATAAACTTTTGTGTAATAGCTTAGGTGAAAAGCTATTGTGAAATAGGTTATCACGCGACCTTCTCCGTGAGAGAGATTCTAATGTCTTGATTTGAGTTTTTGTTCTTTGCCAAAAACAGAAAGGGTTGCGGTTAACTAGAACCTTCAGAAAATCTAGCGGGACAAAGGGTAGATCTAGGAGTTGATCTATTGCCTTGTACTGTTGGTTTTGTCTCTTAACCTTGAAAAGAGATAACATAGTTGAGGATCTCAAGATGAGTCTTAAGGAGTGGATGTAGGCGAGTTAGTGCCGAGCCACTGTGTTGATCTTTTTATTTTCTAAAGTTCTTCTTGATACTATTTTATTTACACTTCAGAACCTATGTATGATTTTGAAATAGAAATAGAGGATGGATATAATCATATCAATCCTTGGCAAATAGTAAAATCTTTTTATCCTGAGAATTGGTATTTTATGCCAACTGATTTTTCTAAACCTCAGGAATTTTATAGTAATATTTTGATTGATACAGGATCAGTAAAAATTAAGCATACTTTTGATAAAAATATTAAAAATATAATCTCCTACTCTTCTATACAAATAAAACGCGTCATCCATCCTAAGGAATGGCCCGTACCTTCTCTTTGTACTCCAGTAAAGTTTAAACACTTGTATAACCGTTGTACTACTTATAATTATTTTGATTATAAAGAAGCGTGGGAAAAAATTTTTAATATTCAAAATCCCACTTATACACATTCTTGGTTAGTTTATTTTGACCAAACCACTTTTACTAAAATTGGTAAAGTTCCTAACTGGTTCAAACGATGGTGGCAATTCAAAGGAATTTCAGAGGATATTATGCCTCATGAAATCCATTATTTATTTCAATTTTTTAAAACCCACTATAAACCTACACTTGAAGAAGTACATATACCATCCCTGATGTATTACTGTATGACCTTCTTCACACCTTGGGTTTACCAATGGTATTTTGATTCCCAGTATATTTCGGGAACCCAAATTCCCATGCTAGTTAAACGCCATAAAATTAAATGGTGGGGAGCTTTCAAAAATACCACCACTAAACTTAAAATTGGTCAATGGATTCGCAATAAATTATCCAATCCCATTAAACCTGCTTTAACCTATGCTAGCACATTGGCTATACCCGAAAATCCACATTTTGGGATCCAAAAAGCCCAATGCCAAGCTCGGTTAGCAGCAGCTAAAACTCCTGAGGAGTATAAACTCATTTGTCAAGAAATGTTCGAACAGCTATTAACCAGCTCGAACCCCTGTGAACCCCTCCCCCGAAAACATAGGCATGTGATGCATATGATAAAGGACAGAAATGCACGTGATGTGTGAGTCGCCACCTTGTTTAATTATTTTAGGGTAAACTAGGAAAAAACCCTAAGTGACTTCGATTTTAATTAACCTAGTTACTAGATTAATTAACCCAATGTTTAAGGCATGGTGTGTAAACCCGAGATGGATCCCGAGACTATGTCATGCTGATGAACTAACCATGAATGCTTTGCAAGGTGAATGATGTAATTGGACCAAATGAAATGTTTATGTGATTTTGACTTGCCACCCGGGGTTAAATCCCGAACGTGCCTACGTACTTCCGTTTGAATGGAAGATCAAAGTCAACGTAGTTCGATAGGCCTCTTTTAGAGGGCTTTGAATGGTATGCTTAATGCATGGGTGTGTGTATGCTTTGTGCATTTTGTTTAGGCATTTTGCCAAAGATTGATTGATTTAGGCAACTTGGTGCCAAAAGTGTTGATTTCGAGGCTTTTAGCCAGGAGAATTGATTTGGGCTTATTCTTGCCAAAGTGATTGATTGGGCTTATGGTTGCCAACAATCTCGTTTTAAGGCTTTTAGCCAAAATGAGTTGATTTAGGCAATTAGTTTGCCAAAATGTGTTCAGGCGATTGTCGCCAAAATTGATTGATTTTATTAAGGCATTTTGCCAAAAATGTGTCAATTTAGGCAATTAGTTTGCCAAATGATGTCGATGTGATTTAAGCAATTTGTTTGCTAAAAATGCAGTTTAGGCAATTGTCGCCAAAAAAAGTTGATTTTAAGGCTTTTAGCCGAAATTAGGCAATTTATTTGCCAAAATGTGTGATTTAGGCGATTGTCGCCAAAATGATTGATTTTAAGGCCTTTGGCCAAAATGTTTTGATTTAGGCAATTAGTTTGCCAACAGGTGCGATTTAGGCGATTGTCGCCAAAATGGTTGATTTACGGCCTTTGGCCAAAATGACGTTTCTTAGGCAATTAGTTTGCCAAGAAACGCGATTTAAGCGATTTGTCGCTAAAATTGTTAATCTCATTTATAGGCAATTTGTTTGCCAAAATTTGATTAAGCCATAGGCAATTTGTTGCCAAAGTGATTGATTAAGGCTTTTAGTCACAATTATTGATTAATTGAACTTAAGCCGGATTTGTTCGAAATAAGGCAGTTGAACCGTAGTTATTAATTAACTAAGCTCTTTCAGCCAATATTGTCGGATTTAAGCTTTAATGCCACGGTTATTAATTAACCGGACGTTTAAGCTTAATCGTATTTATTTAAGACAGTTTATTTGTCTAAATGATGATGTGAATGCATTTATGCAGTTATAGAATTATTAAGAGTAGAAAAGAAGTATGCATGAAGTGCTAAAATTAAATAGGCAGAGTTTCGTTTACGTACCTGATTTAATCGTCGACCACTTCTTAACTCCAAGTTAAGCTCCTCGTTTAGGTATATTAATTAATTTTAATTTTATTTAATTTTAGTGGTCAAATATCATAATAAAAATGCAATAAAAATTAAATTAAAATGCATAAAGCGGTGAAGAAGGACGCAAAGAGCATGAGAGGGAGAGGGTTTCGTCCGTCAACACAGACAGGAGTGCCAAAAAATGGCTGAAAATGGCCTATTTATAGGCCATTTTCGGGTCCCGGGCGGCAGGTGCCGCCTGGCTTGGCGGCAATTGCCGCCCAAGAGGCTGGGCGGCAGGTGCCGCCCGGGAGGGCGGCAGCTACCGCCCTGTCGGTGGGGCGACAGGCCCCGCCCACGCTGGGCGGAGGGTGCCGCCTGGGAGCGCGGCAGCTGCCGCGCAGTCGGTGGGGGCGGCAGGCCCCGCTCAGTCTGGGCGGCAGGTGTCGCCCAAGCTGGGCGGCAGGTGCCGCCCAGGGGGGTGGGGGGCCAGGCCCCGCGCGCGCTGGGCGGCAGGCCTCGCCCGCGCGGGGCGACAGGCCCCGCGCGCGCTTGGTGGCACGCCTCGCCCGCGCGGGGCGACAGGCCTCGCGCGCGCTGGGCGGCAGGCCTCGCCCGCGCGTGGGCGACAGGCCCCGCGAGCGCTGGGTGGCAGGCCTCGCCCGCGCTGGGCGGCAGGCCTCGCCCGCATGGGGCGGCAGCCATCGCCCGCGCTGGGCGACAGGCCTCGCCCAGGAAGTGGGGCGGCAGGCCTCGCTGCCGCCGTGCCCGGCGGCCGGAGTCGCCGTGGCCGGCGGCCGGCTCCGCCGTGACCGGCGGCAGGCGCCGCCGTGCCCGGCGGCCGGTGCCGCCGTGGCCGATGTGGACACCGTGCCTCGCTCCGGGAGCCTTTTTGGGAGTTCCGGACCTCCAAAAAATATTCCGGGACCTGTTCCGCCATCCTCGCGACATTCCGGACGTTTTAAGTACCATATTGACATATTTTCGGTGAACTTCCGAAATAGCCTCCGGTCCGGCCAGACTATTTGCAGTCCAGGAAAACAGGCTTTCTGAGCCTCAAAATTTGGGTATTCCCAGTTGCCCCCCACCATCGACCATAAAAATGATTTATGGGAGTCGGTGGTTGTCTGAAATGCAAATTTAGTAGGCGAAAATTGGACGCGTCCAGAAGACCCGCCTCTTGACTATTTGCTTATAAATAGCTTGAAAAAACTCATTTTCATTCATTCTAAACGTTCTAACTTAAGGAACTCTCTCAAATTCTCTCAACTTCTAAAGCTCCTAAAATTTTTTTTTTGTTCATGGCTTCCTCTGATCTGAGCGGTGAGGAGTACCTAGAGTCTCTGGGGATCTCGCTTGACGAGGTCAACCTTACGGCGGACGCTAAAACTCACGCCTCCGTAACAGGCATCTTCGCCCAGGTACGCCTCCTCTTTTTTTTTTTTTTTTTTAGGGGCTTACAAAATGGGGATTGTGATTTTTCGGGCCTCCTGTGGCCAGAAAGAGAACTTTGGGCCTTCGTGGCCTGAATGTGCTTTTCGGGCCTTAGGCCGAATTGTGAATTGTTGGGCCTCTATGGCCAGAGTGTGATTTTCGGGCCTTAGGCCGAATTTGTGAATTTTGGGCCTCTGCGGCCGAATTGTGATTCTCGGGCCTCTGTGGCCGAACTGTGAATTTTTATTTTTCTGTATTTGCTGTTTTATTAGTATGCATGCTAAGATATTACCCTTAGTAAAGAACCAAGGAACAATTCTTATATTACTTTACCTTTTAGGATCCTTACATTAAATTGGATGTGGCTGAGACCTCTATGTCCGAAATCCCGATCGAGATATTGGATCCGAGCCACCCGGTCGGGGCAATCATCAATCCGTCCCGTCTGGGTTACTTGAGGCATTTTGATGTTGGCCGAAATAGCCACAAGGAGTTGCTGGGTGCTTTGGCCGAGAGATGGTGGGACACTACTAACACTTTTCATTTTTCTTGGGGCGAGATGACAATGACCCCTGTGGATTTTTTTGTGATTACCGGAATCCCTTTTGGTATTCGGACGATTGAATTATATGATGACTGGAGGATAGAGATTTCCCCTGATCGGATGGCGGAATTGATTGGTATAAACCTGCCTCGGATTGTCGGGCCAGGCTCTGCTACTCCAGCTTTGAGTGTTTCCAGGCGCTGGCTATATCTCCAAGCCCCCGGCATTTATGCTAGACATAGGCGGGGAGAGCTGACGGCTACTCAGGTGGCCAGATTCACTTTGTTGCTGATGTTTGCTTCGACCTTTTGGTCCAACAGGAAAGAAAGGTTTAATCCTTCTATCTTGAAGAGTTTAGAAAACCTAGCCCATCTCATGGAGTACGACTGGGCCGGCGCTATTCTGAGCCGTATGTATGATGACATGTGTGATCTGAGTCGGAGCCACTGTAAACTTAGCGGGACCTATTACTTCTGGGAGGTAATGCGAAGAACATTCTGTGTATTTTTCTATTTTATTAGCCCTCTTTTGACTCTCGTTTCTTCTTTGTTGCAGATTTGGGCATTTGAGTATTTTCCTTACACTCGCCCGAAGCAGATTCATGCAGATCTCGGATTAGGGCTGGTACCTTTGGCTTGGAGATGGTACCGAACAAACCTTCATACCAGTCGGCATAAGCACTCGCTAAAAGACCTGAGAACCTTTTTTGATACGTGTAGCCCAGCGCAGGTATGTGTTCAGTAATTCTTGAATACGTTGAATAAAAAAGATTTATCAACATATTTGCATCTTTTTTAGGTTGAGGTGGGGGCGATGGCCATTCGCCTACAGAGCTGGATCCAGGTTGATCCTCATTTCCAGCGGTCGGATGACTTGTCTCGGCGGAGGGTGATCCTGTCGCATCCCGTCCTGAGACGATATTACTTGGGCGAGAGAGTAGACTTTCAAATAAGAGGCTGTCGTTCCATCCCTTATCCTCCTCCCGGGGACATGCGAGCGGGCAGGCAGATGACTCTCACCGATGCGCATACTGAGGGTATTCCGTATGGAGAGTTCATCTTGGAGGGGGATTATGCTGAGTTCTGCAGACTCTTTCTGATGCAGCCAATTGGATCGCGGCTTGACAATTTTCAGAGATCAGCTCCTTTCCATCCGCCCGCCACCCGCTCTTCTCGGGCCGCGGGTTCTTCGAGTAGGACTCCAAAGAGGAGGCCTACGACTGATCCTTCTTCTTCTACTCGGGCTGAAGGTTCATCTCAAGCCGGCCCTAGCCACTCGGCCGGCCATTCCAGGGCTCCCCGAGCTGTGACAGAGGCTACCGGGTCACTTCATTCAGACTTGGCCAATTTACGTCTTCCGTACAGCATTTCCTACCATACTCCTGACGCTCCTTTAGCCTTTCGAGAGGTCTCGCTGGAAAATGTGGATCGCTTGGCTCTGCCTTCTGAGGACATTACTGAGGTAAGTAAAAACTGCTAAATCTCTCACAAAAACGATTCATAAGAGATTTGACGTTGATTTGCATTTTTTTTTTATAGGTTCCTATTGGATTGATCAATCAGATGATGGAATTGATGCTCGGGATGCAACAGGAACTGTCTTCGTCCTGGACTCGTGAGGCTTACAACGATCAGAGAAGGCAGAGGCCCCGTCGCTGAAGCCATGATTGCCGGATTTTTCTGTTCCTCTTTCTTTCTTTCTTGTCTGACTACTGTACTAAACTTTGATCGTGCTTCTGTACTGTATCGTTGTACTGAGTTTTATTTTGTACCTGCACTTGGTTAGTATTGAAATATATGTATGCATGTTTATTGTATTTGAAACAAAATGGGAGGACTTCATCATTTTGGCTTATGGACAAAATACTCTCTTTTTTTTTTTTTTTTTATGCGTGGCGGTCGCTACCGCCATCATTCAGTGGCAATTTGGCGGCCGCTGCCGCCGTCATTTGGTGGCAATTCGGCGGCTGCTGCCACCATCATTCGGCGGCTGCTGCCGCCCTCATTCGGTGCATTTTCTCCTATAAAAGCTTGTTCTTTGTTTCGGCTCTTCACTCATTCCTTATCTTCTCTCTTCTTCTTTTCTCTCTGTGTTTATCTTTTCCAAAGAATGAATCCTTCTTTCAATCATAGCATGCACAGCTGGGCTAGGAGTCTCTCCAAAGTTGAAAAGATCAACTTGAAGAGGTATGGCCTCTCTCCTATCATTACCCTTAGGGGGGTAGTGATCGACTGGAACTTTTTATGGGCCTGTATCAGACTCTGGGACCCTGAGGCCCACATTTTTCGGTTCGGGGCCATGATGGAGGAGATGTGTCCTCTTTTCGAGGAGTTTTGTGCTATCATAGGGTGTGACCCTAATGCCCCTTTAGTCAGGCATGAGGTTAAAGTTGGGTATGTTCGGTCATTTGAAAATTTATTTCAATTCAGCCGGCCACAAGCTAAGGCCATGATTGTTGACGACCAGAAGGCGATTCTGATGCCCCTGATTGATGAATTTTCAGAGGTCCGTTTGGATGACCCAGACCGGATGAGGCTTAGGATGCGGGCCTTTCTATTCTGCTTATTATCTGGTTTCTTGTTTAACAAGGATCCAGGCTTCGGGGATCTGCGATTTTGTCCTATGATTCGACAAATGGAGGACATGGGTTGCATTGGTGGCATTGTGCTAGCAGAAACTATTAGGAGCCTTGACAGAGCTGCTTTAGGCTTCGAGGACTGGACGGTTTCCCCGATTATTCTCCAGGTACTTCTCCTCTCTTCCTTTCCCTATTTTTGTCCTTATTTTTTTTTTCTTCTTTCGGTCTGTCTCTTTGTAACAGAAAGGATCCATTACTCAGGTTTGGTTAAAGGATCACCTCCAAGTGGTTGCTGTTCCTACTTTACTGCCTTATAACCCTGTCCAGTATCGCATGCGGAGGATCTTGATCACACATCCGTCCGCTGACGCATGGACCTCATGGCTAATTGAATTGGGTCCAAATGAAGTGCTGTGGTTCGTACCTTGGTATGGCATTACCCGCTTTATCCAGGTTAGCTCTTGCCACACTCAGGTTTACCTTCTAGGCCTTACCCATTGTACTTGGTACTGTGCTTCGCGCGTTATGAGGCAGATGGGAATAGATCAGACTGTACCGATCGTGGATGACTCGTTATCTGATTCAACCATCACCCCGGGAGTTACCCGTGCTGTCCTTAGAGCTTGGGTTAGAGACCATCAGATGGTTGGGCCTTTACCTAATCCTGCTGGTGTTCAGACTTCTCCTGAATATCGGGCCTGGTTCATGACCGTTGTCTGGCCAGTTGAAAAGCCAAGGAGGAACGCATTGCTGAGTGCACTCGAGGGTTGGACTCAGGCTGACGCTGGCGATGGGATTAGGACTGATGAGGGGATCATGTTGGCTCCTCGGACGGGCGAGGCTGGAGGGAGTTCAGCAACTGGGGATGATTCGGAGGACGTTGCCCCACGGAGGCGACGGGGTACCTAGACTCTGATAGGCTTTTGGGCTTTGTTGTTTGTTGTTGTTGTTTTGACTCTTTTGTTTTTAATTGGGCATGTCCTTTGATTTTTAAGCTTTCCAAGCATTTTCCAACTTTATTTATTCAAGCTCTGATTTTTGCCTAAGCCGCCCTTTCGGGTTTTCAACTTAGCGAGCTACCCATTTTTTGCCTAAGCCGCCCTTTTCGGGTTTTCAACTTAGCGGGCCCCGATTTTTGCCTAAGCCGCCCTTTCGGGTTTTCAACTTAGCGGGTTTTTTTTTGATTATTTTATTACTTTATTATTATATATTTATTTTTTTTTGGCAAAGGAAAAAGAATTATGGAATGATTTTTATTAATGTTTAGACCGTACCCAATGAGGGCTGCCTACATATCTCCGATACATAATTTCTTTTTTCCGAAGAGAATTAGGTCTAATGTAGTTCTCTTTACATCATGTAATGCTTATTACACAAAATACCTTTTTAACTGATCTAAATTACATGGATTCATGAATTCCAAACCATCTAAATCAGTCAAAATGACAGCTCCGCCGGACAAAATTTTCTTCAATACATAGGGTCCAGCCCAGTGAGGACGAAACTTCCCACGTGGGTCTAGCATTGGCTGTTTAATTTCCTTTAGGACTAAACATCCTTCGTCTAGTTTCCGGTCTTTGACCTTCTTATTGAAATGTCGTGCCATCCTTCTTTGGTACACTTGAGTTTGGTGGACTGCTTGTAGTTGCTTTTCATCCATACTCAAAAGCTGTAAATGATAATTCTTTGCCCAATCTGCTTCGCTAATCTGGCTTTCCTGGATAATCCTTGCCGACTGAACTTCCAGCTCAATAGGCAACACTGCTTCCATACCATATACTAAAGAATACGGAGTTGCTCCGGTGGGTGTTCTAATTGAAGTCCTATATCCCCATAAGGCATTCGGTAACTGTTCATGCCAAGCTTTGTGCTTTTTAACTGTCTTTTGCAAAATAACTTTTATGGCCTTATTTGCAGCTTCTACAGCCCCGTTCGTTTGCGGACGATAGGGCGAGGACTTATGATGTTGAATTCTCGTCTCTTTCAACAAATTAGCAAATTCACCCTGAAAGTGAGCTCCGTTATCCGTGGTGATCTCGAATGGCGTTCCGTACCTGCAAAGGATGTTGGTACGAACGAACTGTGCTGCCTTCTTGGCATTCAGAATCAAATAAGAGGCCGCCTCGATCCACTTAGTGAAATAATCTATAGCAACCAAAATGAACTAGTGACCGTTGGAAGCCTTCGGGTGGATTTTTCCGATCACGTCTATGCCCCAGGTCGTGAAAGGCCATGGTGAAGTGATAGGATTCAGATTGACCGGAGGCTGTTTTTGCAATTTAGCAAAAATTTGACATTCGTGGCACTTCTGCGCATGCCTCACACAATCTGCCTTCATGGTTGACCAGTAATAACCTAGGTTCATGATTTTTCGAGCCAAGGCTATCCCGTGCATGTGTGGGCTAGACTCCCCGTTATGTAAGGAATCCATGATGGTTTGAGCTTCTTCCTCATCAACGCACCTTAGGTGCAGGCCATTCCAACTTCTTTTGTATAGAATTCCCCCAGTAAGGAAATATCCGGATGCTAGTTGTCTCAATGTCCGTTGATCAGTTTTGGTGGATCCCTCTGGGTAAACTTCATTCTGAAGATAATTCTGTATATTCCAATACCAGGGCTTATCGTCGACCAAATTCATGATATGTGCTGGCTGTTTTTGTAGCCGCACTATCAAGGGTCGAATGACTCAATCTCCTTCTACATCGACCATGGAGGCTAAAGTAGCCAGAGCATCTGCAAACTGATTTTTGGCTCGCGGCAAGTAGTGGAAGGATAAATCCTCAAATTGCTGAACCAATTCGTCCAAGCGTCGTAGGTAAGGAACCAAACGCTCTTCTTTAATTTTCCATTTTCTTAGAGCTTGAGAGACTATCAGATTGGAATCTCCAAAAACCCTAAGGATTTTTATTTCTTTCTCCAGGGCCACTTCTAACCCCTTGATGCAAGCTTCATACTCGGCTTCATTGTTGGTACAGTCGAAATCTAATTTGACAGCGATTGGAATGTATTCTCCACAAGGAGTTTTGAATACGACTCCAACCCCATTTCCATGGTAGTTCGAAGCTCCATCGAAGTACATCTCCTAGACTTCACTTTCTAAGCTTAACAAGTCTTCATCAGGAAATTCCACTTCCAGCATTTGGTCTCCGACCGGTAATTCAGCTAATTGATCAGCTAAAGCACCGCCTTTTATGGCCTTCCGTTGTACAAACTTTAAGTCATAAGCTGCAAGTACTGATACCCACTTTGCCATCTTACAGTCAAGAACCGGCCTCTCCATAAGGAATTTCAAGGGGTTCGACTCAGAAATAACGTACGTAGTGTAAGACGAGAGGTAGTGCTGTAGCTTGGTACAGGCCCAGACTAGAGCCAGACACAACTTCTCTATTTTATTGTACTTTAATTCGTATTCTAGCATCCTTTTGCTGAGATAATACACTGCATTTTCTATCCTTGTATCTTCTGCTTGCTGAGCTAACATTGCACCAATAGCTTCTTCTGTGATTGATAGGTACAATAGCAAAGGTTTCCCTAGCCTTGGTGGCTGTAAAACCGGCGGGGATAGCAGATATTGTTTGACTTGGTCGAAAGCTTCCTGACAATCCTCATTCCACTTGACTGCTACTCCTTTCCTAAGTAACTTGAACATAGGACCACAAGTGTCTGCCAGTTGATTAATGAACCGGCTGATATACTGTAGTCTTCCCAAGAAACCCTAGACTTCTTTTTCTGTCCTTGGAGCTAGCATTTCCAGAATGGCTTTGGCTTTTGAAGGGTCAATCTCTATGCCCTTCCGACTGACCATATGCCCCAGAAATACTCCGGATGTAGCTTCGAACAGACACTTTACTGGGTTGAGCTTCAGATTATACTTTCGAAGTCTAAGGAAGAACTTCTCGAGCGCTGTTGTATGCTCTTTAGCTGTTTTTGATTTAACAACCATATCGTCCACGTACACTTCTACTTCTTCATGAATCATGTCATGGAAGATGGCTGTCACCATTCTTTGATAGGTTGCCCCCGCATTTTTAAGCCCAAAAGGCATAACTCTGTAGCAATAAGTTCCCCATTCCGTGATGAATGCCGTTTTCTCTTTGTCTGGCACATGCATCATTATTTGGTTGTATCCGACAGCAAGATCGGTCAAGGAGACCATCTCGTGTCCCGCCATTCGGTCTACTAACAAGTCAATATGCAGTAGGGGGAAGTCATCCTTTGGACACGCCTTGTTCAAATCCCTATAATCAATACACATTCTGACCTTACCATCTTTCTTCGGCACTGGCACAATATTTGCTAACCATGTTGGGTAGGCGATGGGTTCTATGAACTTGTTTTCCAGTTGCTTGGCCACTTCTTCCTTGATCTTCAAAGACCATTCTGTCTTCAGCCTTCTTAGCTTCTGTTTCACTGGCTTAGCCTCAGGGTATACTGGAATCTTATGCACCACTATTGCTAGGTCAATTCCCGTGATGTCACTTGCCTTCCACATGAAGCAATCGGCAAACTTCTTTAAGCATTCACTGACCTGTTCCCTGTTCACACAGTCAGATGCAATGTATGTATGTTCATTTTCTTCTTTGCCAATTATTATTTTTTCTTTATCATTTTTCATTTCATTTATTTCTTTTTCATTATTTTTGCTTGGAAATGCTTGGAAAGATAGACATGCGGGGTAGTCAATAATTTGCAAGCCTTTATTGATGATGACGGAATCGTCTTCAAAAAGTACATCAAATTTGAAATCTGGATTTTCAAAATCCAACACAGACGACTCAAGACTGGAACTAGACTCTGACTCGGTTTCATACTCGGGGTCAGACTCAGACTCAATACAGGACTTGATCATATATTTTGACTCTAGGTTTGACTCGGGAGGGGGTGTATCAGCAGTGCGCTCCTCCTCGGCGTACCAATTGGTGAGAGGTCCTTCATTCGGCTTGATTAGGCTCAGTAGATCTTGGTCTTCACCGTTTCCTGTAATGACTGCAACCTCATCAAAGAGACTAGGCTGCATGAAGCCTTCCACTTCCGGATTGGTCCTTGTTTCAGGCTTGTTACCCCATACATCAGAGAATATTTCTAACCCAGGCAGCATCTTTTTAGCAGTCGGGCAGTAAAATGGTTCTTGGAAGTTACGATAAGGAATCGTCTCTCCCGATTTGCAGAAGTGACTATTTAAAGTCAAGAAGCGTGATGGCATCTGTATGTTTTTCTTCTTTCCTCTTCTGGTCTTCTCAGCACGGTCTTCATCAGTAGGCTGATAACCTAGCTCGAAAGTCCCTTCATTCACCGGACATTCCCAGGCTTGCAATGCGGGGTATGTCTTTCCGGACCTTGCCATATTCATTCCTGGCAGATAGGACATCTTCAGCATTAAAGGAACATTGCAATTTATCTGCACCGTCCCGAAATCAAAGAGAATTCGCGAGTTTGTAGTCTTCCCTTCTATGAACTACACAGTGTCAAATTGAAATCCCGAAAGGGGCAAGTTGGTAGTCTCAGGGTTGACCTCAAAGAGAGGCTCGCCTTTCGGCTTTTTCAACTGATTGTAGTCATCTCCCTGGATAGTAATAACCTTGTCCTCATAAGGAAACTTGACTTTTTGGTGTAAGGACGAGGGTATTGCCTTGGCATGGTGGATCCATGGTGACCCAAAAGCAGATTAAAGCTGGTCGGTACATCAATTACCTGGAATGGGACTTCCATCACAGCTGGCCCGACTGTCAATTTTAGCATAGCAACCCCCAACACTTCCCTTTGGGTACTATCATAGGCTTTCACTATCTGGTCAGATGGAATGAAATCTGTCTCCTCTAACCCCAAACAGCTGGCTACCCTTAGTGGGCAGACGTTCAATGCTGACCCATTGTCAATGAGAACCATGGGCACAGTTTTGTCTCTAGTCTGAATGGTGACATAAAGAGCATTGTTGTGACTGCTTCCCTCCTTAGGTAGGTCATCATCAGAGAACCCGATGCTTTGCATTTTAGATGATTGAGTGAGGGTGGACACTAGCACTTCAGGGCTAACCTCTACCGATGTCTGAAGTTGGCTCAAAGCCTTGCAAAGAGCTTGGCGATGAGGAAAAGATGATGCTAAAAGTTCCCAGATTGACACCTTAGCTTGTGTCTTTTTTAATTGTGATAGGACCGGATCCTCCTTCTCCTCTGTTCTTTGGTAGGGATTATTTGGAATTTGGTCCAAGACTAAAGGTTCATACTGTCTCCCGCTTCTGGTTATAGCATCGACCTCCTCAGATAGGTCATTCAGATCTAGGACACAGATTTCATTCATTTCCAAGAATAGCTCGAAAGGATCGATCAATTCTTGGTCAGAAACAATAGCATTTACCCCGTGATTTGGTAAAGGGTTAGTGTTAATGTTTGGTTTGCTTCGTGGAATAATCGAACCATTATCCACTAGGTCTTGGATGCGATTTTTGAGGGTCCAACATGCTTCAGTCTTGTGCCCATATCCCTGATGATACTCACAATATTCATCGGCTTTGTAATTCCTTGGTAGTGGGTTGGGTGGTGGTCTTGCTTCCAAAGGTTTGATATAGTTTGCTTTGACAGCCTCTCGGAATACCAAAAGGATTGGCATTCCGAGATCAGTGTAGGTTCTTCTTGACTGACTGCCAGTTCTCATATTTCCCACACATAGAGGATTTGTGGGAGTAATACTTGCCACTTCGTGGACTTTGCTAACTTGACTAGGTTTTTTGTATTTTGAGGTCCCCGATTCTTCTTTTAGTTGCCCCATTTGAAGTAAATCCTCCACCTTCGTAGCAGTGGCAATGAGCGACTGGAATGATGGAAGGTATTGAGTTTGTAACTGTTGTTGATAGACAGGCAATAAGTTTTTTAGGATTATATCTACCTGTTCTTGTTCTGAAGGCCGATTGATCATTTGGGCGGCCTTGGCCCTCCACCTCGTAAGGAACGAGGAAAAGGGTTCATTGTTCTTTTATTTGGTAGTTTCTAGTTCTCTTCGAGTAACATTAACTTCTATATTATAGTGATACTGAGAATTAAAAGCATTGCAAACATCCTCCCAGGTCTTCATCTTAGAGCGGTCCAAACTGACAAACCACCTCAAAGCAGCACCAGTCAGGGATTGTTGGAACAACTGAGCAAGGAGCTCGCTGCTTAATCCAAATGGGTTAAGGGCGCCCACATACATTTTCAAGTGTGTTTTAGGACAGGTGGTTCCATCAAACTTGTCCATGTTTGGCATTTTGAACTTAGTAGGCAATCTTGCTTCGGGGAACAAGGACAAAGAGTCCATGTCCACCACCTCCTTGTGGGTCTTTAGAGCAGTAACAGACCTTTCTAGCAATTCCAGTTTCTCTCTCATTCTTTGAGCTTCCAGCTCAGAAGCAGTTTTGGAGGCATTTCATCCAAGTTAGGGTTTGAAGACGTAGGCGCAGAGCCAGGTCCTTGGTTGGAGGCAGCAGGACCACTCCCCCCAGCAGAGGCCCCACTTCCATTACCACCACTTAGTTCAGCTAATAGGGCGGTTCTTTGGGCAGCCAATGCCTCATTCATCCTAGCCTGTATTCTGGCTTCCATTTGTTCCATGAGAGTTTGGATGTCAGCTAGTGATGCCATCGGTGTAGTTGAGGTTGGTGATAGCACTGTAGGTGTGTCTGGTACTATTGTGGTCGCTTGCACAGGGGGTACCTGTAAGTGTAAGGGTAATCGCATTAGGGTATAGTGGGCGGTATTGTGTATCAGGGTAGCTGATATGAGGTACATCGACTCTTTGTCCAACTGTGCATGACTGAAAAACAGAAGAGTGTTTTGTGTTCCTTTTTTTTTATTTAATGCTTATGGTATGTCGTGAATGCGCACAACAACACGACATAATTTATTTTAATGAGATGATTCGTACCATTGGGTGCATATAGTCCTAAAGGATAGGTTCTATAGGCTATGATACAAATAGAGAATCGGCTTATTAAGGGACCCTTGAACCTTGAGCATGGATATACCTAACCACATGTGAAACAAAGAGTTTCGCGTGGGTCCAACGGTACGCATACTCATGTGCCACCCCCAAAAGGATTAGGGATGGTTTGCGGTAACAGGGAGGACGCTTTGGCTGTCCGTCGACATAATCAAAGAGACTTGCCGATCAGCGCTACTTGCTATCCAGACTCAGAAGTTTGAACAGAAAGAGAAGAAATTCATTTGAAGTTCATTTTTTTATGCAATGGAGAAAAGGATTCTCAATCGTGCAAATAAATCAACAAGTTTTAATGTCTTAATCACATTTTTCAATTAAGTCCGGATTTATCAAGTATTCTTAAGGAAAGAACACTTGATTCGTATTAGGGTACCCTGCAAAACAAAGCATAATAAAATAATACCTTAAAGAAAGGCCGGTTAGTTTTCACAACAATTGTAGTCCACTTTTATGCAAAATGATTACATAAGTATAATCCCCAGCAGAGTCGCCAAACTGTGAACCCCTCCCCCGAAAACATAGGCATGTGATGCATATGATAAAGGACAGAAATGCACGTGATGTGTGAGTCGCCACCTTGTTTAATTATTTTAGGGTAAACTAGGAAAAAACCCTAAGTGACTTCGATTTTAATTAACCTAGTTACTAGATTAATTAACCCAATGTTTAAGGCATGGTGTGTAAACCCGAGATGGATCCCGAGACTATGTCATGCTGATGAACTAACCATGAATGCTTTGCAAGGTGAATGATGTAATTGGACCAAATGAAATGTTTATGTGATTTTGACTTGCCACCCGGGGTTAAATCCCGAACGTGCGTACGTACTTCCGTTTGAATGGAAGATCAAAGTCAACGTAGTTCGATAGGCCTCTTTTAGAGGGCTTTGAATGGTATGCTTAATGCATGGGTGTGTGTATGCTTTGTGCATTTTGTTTAGGCATTTTGCCAAAGATTGATTGATTTAGGCAACTTGGTGCCAAAAGTGTTGATTTCGAGGCTTTTAGCCAGGAGAATTGATTTGGGCTTATTCTTGCCAAAGTGATTGATTGGGCTTATGGTTGCCAACAATCTCGTTTTAAGGCTTTTAGCCAAAATGAGTTTATTTAGGTAATTAGTTTGCCAAAATGTGTTCGGGCGATTGTTGCCAAAATTTATTGATTTTATTAAGGCATTTTGCCAAAAATGTGTCAATTTAGGCAATTAGTTTGCCAAATGATGTCGATGTGATTTAAGCAATTTGTTTGCTAAAAATGCAGTTTAGGCGATTGTCGCCAAAAAAAGTTGATTTTAAGGCTTTTAGCCGAAATTAGGCAATTTATTTGCCAAAATGTGTGATTTAGGCGATTGTCGCCAAAATGATTGATTTTAAGGCCTTTGGCCAAAATGTTTTGATTTAGGCAATTAGTTTGCCAACAGGTGCGATTTAGGCGATTGTCGCCAAAATGGTTGATTTACGGCCTTTGGCCAAAATGACGTTTTTTAGGCAATTAGTTTGCCAAAAAACGCGATTTAAGCGATTTGTCGCTAAAATTGTTAATCTCATTTATAGGCAATTTGTTTGCCAAAATTTGATTAAGCCATAGGCAATTTGTTGCCAAAGTGATTGATTAAGGCTTTTAGTCACAATTATTGATTAATTGAACTTAAGCCGGATTTGTTCGAAATAAGGCAGTTGAACCGTAGTTATTAATTAACTAAGCTCTTTCAGCCAATATTGTCGGATTTAAGCTTTAATGCCACGGTTATTAATTAACCGGACGTTTAAGCTTAATCGTATTTATTTAAGACAGTTTATTTGTCTAAATGATGATGTGAATGCATTTATGCAGTTATAGAATTATTAAGAGTAGAAAAGAAGTATGCATGAAGTGCTAAAATTAAATAGGCAGAGTTTCGTTTACGTACCTGATTTAATCGTCGACCACTTCTTAACTCCAAGTTAAGCTCCTCGTTTAGGTATATTAATTAATTTTAATTTTATTTAATTTTAGTGGTCAAATATCATAATAAAAATGCAATAAAAATTAAATTAAAATGCATAAAGCGGTGAAGAAGGACGCAAAGAGCGTGAGAGGGAGAGGGTTTCGTCCGTCAACACAGACAGGAGTGCCAAAAAATGGCTGAAAATGGCCTATTTATAGGCCATTTTCGGGTCCCGGGCGGCAGGTGCCGCCTGGCTTGGCGGCAGCTGCCGCCCAAGAGGCTGGGCGGCAGGTGCCTCCTGGCTCGGCGGCAGCTGCCGCCCTTGTCGGTGGGGCGGCAGGCCCCGCCCACGCTGGAGCGGGGGTGCCGCCTGGGAGCGCGGCAGCGGCCGCCCAGTCGGTGGGGCGGGCAGGCCCGCCTGGTCTGGGCGGCAGGTGTCGCCCAAGCTGGGCGGCAGGTGCGCACAGGGGGGGTGGGGGGCCAGGCCCGCACGCGCTGGCGGCAGGCCTCGCCCGCACGGGCGGCAGCCATCGCCCGCGCTGGGCGGCAGGCCTCGCCCAGGAAGTGGGGTGGCAGGCCTCGCCCAGGAAGTGGGGTGGCAGGCCTCGCCCAGGAAGTGGGCCGGCAGGCCCCGCTGCCGCCCAGTCGTGGGGCGGCAGGTGCCGCCCAGGTTGGGCGGCTGCTGCCGCCGTGCCGGCGGCGGCTCCGCCGTGACGGCGGCAAGGCGCCGCCCTGCCCCGCGGCCGGCGTCGCCGGGCCGATGTGGGACACCGTGCCTCGCTCGGGAGCCTTTTTGGGAGTTCCGGACCTCCAAAAAATATTCCGGGACCTGTTCCGCGATCCTCGCAACATTCCGGACGTTTTAAGTACCATATTGACATATTTTTGGTGAACTTCTGAAATAGCCTCCGGTCCAGCCGGACTGTTTGCAGTCCGGGAAAACAGGCTTTCTGAGCCTCAAAATTTGGGTATTCACAACCCCATGGTAAAACCATCCTCCAGTACATGCTGTTTACGATTTTGAAATGGTTTCAATTCAACCCTCGTGAATACATCAAATGAATTCACTAACATGCATCACAATGCAAAAGTAATGTCTATGCAGCAAAAAACTAACATTTCATATAGGAAAGTAGCACGTAGAAAAATCTACTGTGGGGTGTTCAGACCAATTGTAGAAGTTTTCAATCTCAGAATAGTATTTTTAGACCAATTGCAGAAGTTTTTAGACTCACAACAGGATTTTCAGACTAATTGGAGATGTATTCAGACTCCAAATAAGGTTTTTAGACCAATTGCAGAAGCTTTCAAACTCACAATAGGGTTTTCAGACCAATTGCAGTAGTTTTTAGACTCACAACGAGGTTTTCAGATCGATTACAAAAGTTATCAACTCATAACAAGGTTTTCAGACCTATCAGACTCCTCTCAGGGTTATCTCTAGGGTCACAGGAGGTTGCAAGCTACAATTAGAGCTAAAAACAGACCACAAGGGCAAGGTGGTAAGTTTCCCAAAATCCAAGGATTCAAATGATAAATTACCATCAGACTCCAACCAGGGCTGCCTACAGGGCCTAAGGAGGTTATGGCTTTAATCAACACCGAAATCAGACCCAGAATCTAAGCTGAACAGATTTTAGGACCAAAATGTAATTTGCCCAAAGTCTAAGGACTAACTTACAAAATTCTTGCCTAGTCAACTTAGGATCCTAGCATGGAAAATCTATTTTCTATGGTCATGCATACCAATTGACATCCAAAACAGGCCAAAATTCTAGTAAACACATGATTAAGGACTAAATTGCAAAGATTTAAAGGTTCATGGACCAATCAGAAAGGTACTGCGCTATGGCCGAGGACTGAGATGTGGGTGCTCTGATCCTTCAGTATGAACTCTGTGTCACCAGAGTTTATGATAGGCCCGTATCTTGGTTGCTGAGCCATCTGTGAACCCCTCCCCAAAATATCATAGCATACGGATGCATGTGACTAAGGAAGAAATGCACGTGAAAGTATGAGTCGCCACCTTGTTTAATTATTTTAGGGTAAACTAGGAAAAAACCCTAAGTGACTCCATTTTTTAATTAACCTAATTATTAGATTAATTATCCCAAAGTTAAGGCATGGTCTACGAACCCGAGGTGGATCCCGAGACTATGTCATGCTGCTAAACTAACCAATGAATGAATGATTTGCAGGGTAAAAATGATGCAATTGGACCAATGCAAAATGTTTGTGTGATTTCGACTTGCCGCTCGGGGTTAAATCCCAAACGTGCCTACGTACTTCCGTTTGAATGGAAGATCAAAGTCAAAGTAGTTCGATATGCCTCTTTTAGAGGGCTTTGAATGGGTATGCTTAATGCATGAGTGTGTGTATGCTTTGTGCATTTTGTTTAGGCATTTTGCCAAAGGTTGATTGATTTTTTAGGCATTTGATGCCAAAAATGTTGATTTTAATGGCTTTTAGCCAAAAGATTAATTCAGGCAATTGTTGCCAAAAATGTTGTGATTTAGGCGATTGTCGCCAAGATTGATTGATTTTAAGGCTTTTAGCCGAAATAAATTGATTTAGGCAATTTGTGCCAAAAGTTGATGTGATTTAGGCGATTGTCGCCAAAATGATTGTTTGAAGGTTTTTAGCCAAAAGATGGATTAGTTCTAAGGCATTTTGCCAAAACTTTTGATTTAAGCGATTTGTCGCTAAAAAAGGACCAATCTCACTTATAGACAATTTGTTTGCCAGAAGTGATTAATTGATTTATAATGTAGGCAATTTATTGCCAAGAAAACGTTTTTAATTAAAAGCCTTTTAGCCGCAATTATTGATTAATTGGACTTAAGCCGAATATGTTCGAAATAAAGGCAATTTCACCATAGTCATTGATTAACTAGGCTTTTAGCCAATATTGTCGGATTTAAGCTTAACACCACGATTATTGGTTAACCGGGCGTTTAGCCTAAATTTAATTACTTGAGGCAATTTATTTGCCTAATGATTGACGTGAATGCTTCTATGCAGTTATAGAATTATTAGGAGTAGAAGAGAAGAATGTATGACATGCTAAAATCAAATAGGCAGAGTTTAGTTCATGTACCTGATTTAATCGTCAGCCGCTTCTTAACTCTAGGTTAAGCTCCTCGTTAAGGGGAATATTAATTAATTTAATTTTAGTGACCAAATAACAAAACAAGAAAGCGAATAAAACTAAATTAAAATGCAAGAAAGCAGTAAAGAATCACAAAGAGCGTAGGGGAGAAAGAGCGTCCGTCAACACAGACTGAGTGAGTAAAACAGAAGACCCGGGGCCACTATTTATAACAAAAAAATAGACTGTTTCGGCCGCTGGGCCGCCGGTTGCCGGCGGCTGGGCCGCCGGGGCTCGGAGGCTCAGGCCGCCGGTGCTCGGCGGCTGGACCGCCGTGCCTGGTGGTTTTGCTACTTTAACGCTCCGGGGGCTTTTTCGGGAGTTCCGAACCTCCAAAAAATATTCTGGGACCAGTTCTGTGATCCTCATAATTGTCCGGACATTTCAAGTACCATATTGGCATACTTTCGGTAAACTTCTAAGATGGCCTTCGATCCAGCCGGACTATTTACAGTCCGAGAAAACAGGCTTTTTGAGCCTCAAAATTTCGGTGTTCACACCATCTCCGCAGAATAGCAAGATTAGAGGTTCTAGAGAAGAAAACAGAGGTGGAAGGAATGAGCAAATGTGAACAACTGAAGCTCCCCCCTCCCCTATTTATAGAAAAAAGGGAGGTCAGACCTCGCCCCTCCATGGAAGATCAGATTTTTTGGGATTCATCCAAACTTAGAATCAGGCACGGTTATAATCAAGACGTCCGTAACAATTTTTCAAACGCAATGATACCTTCTAAATTGACAAACGATTACAAAAAGGGCCTGCAAAATCAAACGGACCGGACCTGCTCCAGAAAAATATTCTCAAAATTAGATGAGATTCACACAGGAACATCAAAATTAGATGAGATTCACACAGGATGTTCCAACATCAGCATGAATAAAGGTATGGTTCTCAGACAAAAATTCCACTCGAAAGTGCTGAAATCGGAGTCCAAAAGATTGGGCCTTGATCAGCTTCGATCTCTCAGAGGGGGCCAACTGTTGGCTGTGATTTTATCAGGACTTTAGGAAATTCTACTACGATTCCAACGGCTTGAGAATCAGTTCGATCGGACATTGTTTGGGCCTCAAACGGTCCTTTGGAAGCCTGAAAACACTAAAAACAAAGGGCATGCAGCGCAATAATTTGCCCCAATTGGTGCTGACCAGTCCCTCGCTAGCGCCGATCAGCCTCATTTCGGTATTGAATTGAGGCAGTTTGAAGGCCCTAATTGGTACGAAAAAGAGCACTTCATTATCGAAAAGAAGGACTTCGGTACCACTGTGCCCCTGGCTCAGCACCTCCTTTGCCTATAAAAGGCACACTCTCACCTCATTTCAGGCACCTCTTGTTGCTTGATCGAGTGCTTCTCAAGCATCAACGACTCTATTTCTCCCTTGTGAACGATTCTAAGGTAATATAGTCCGACCTTATTCTTCTTCCTTAGTTAAGTTTAAAGCCCGACTTGGTACTCAAAAGTCGATCATTTCGACTTTCATTCACACTTTGGTCTTCCTTAGACCAAAGTTATTAATTGGTTAATTTATTATTAATTAATTCAAAATTAATTAATAATCCGTTAATTAACACTAGTACAATGTAAGACTTACATGGTCGACCGTTCTAATCCTCACTTGACCGGCCTTCTCATTTTTTTTTATACTCTCTTTTCTTTCCATACCAACATGAGGGCACCCTGTGTTTTTTCATATAATCCATATCATAAGATGCACACGAGGATGCCGATCTCTCCATACATGGCCGCCGGTATCGAAGACTGATCACAAACCGATGGTGACCCACATCATCCCAATTCCACGCAAATAAGGCAAATAAGTGTCACAACACAAATAATCCAACAATGCAATTAATGCAAGCATATTAAATAATTAAACATTATCATGCAAGAGCATAAATATACATTCATATACCAATTCAAATAAATATAATAACATTATATAATAATTGGTACTTGAATATAAATAAATAAATAATAATAAATAAATAAATAAATAAAGACAAAGCTCTGTATAGAAATGATTTTATGTATGCTGCAAATGGTAAATACTATTTTAATTACTTACATTGCTAAATAGGAAAAACACTCTAGTTTCGGGTCCTAACTTATTGAAACAGTGAACAACTAGAGCGATCTAAGCAAAATGGATTTCGAAGGAGAGGAGATAATTGAATGGAATAAAGTACTCAATTTTAAATAATATCGAGTTAAAGAATTATTCTAAATAAGCCTATTAACTTAATCATTAAATATAACTAGCGTAGATTCTATCGAAATTTCGACAGAACCATCCCTAAAAATAGGACTTTCTACCTGCTAAGATAATGTCAAATACTCTGTCTATATATTCATTCAATCCACACAGCTCATCCATCGAGCAATCAACCAAATCAAATGCCCCTCCTCCTTTACACGACAATAACCACAATTAACAATTATCAATTAGTACTCTCATTCAACAAACCCATTTTCAAACCTTAAACTCAATATTAAAAGCCATAATTCAAGAGATTAACAAAATACATGTTGCTATTACAAAATAATTCTCACTTTATTCCATCTTAATGATTAAAACTTCTAATATTAACAACAATTATC
Source organism: Jatropha curcas (assembly GCF_041381405.1). Lineage (NCBI taxonomy): Eukaryota > Viridiplantae > Streptophyta > Magnoliopsida > Malpighiales > Euphorbiaceae > Jatropha > Jatropha curcas. The sequence goes on along the minus strand of NC_143151.1, from coordinate 12,492,865 downwards.
TGCTCCTACCTCCGATATAGATGTAGTTCATATCATCTTAAAGAAAAGTAAAACACACTCATACTGGGTGTTTATTAGTCCAAATTTATAAGAATCAATCTCATAGCAGCTGCCATTTCTTAGAAATCCTGAATTTTAGCTTAAACTCATAGCCCACAATCTAGCGAATTCATTAATCAACAATGAATTCATAAAATATACTGAGATTGGTTGGAAATTAATTACCTAGCTACACGACGCATCGAAAATTAAATAATTTATTCGTAACAATTATTCTAAATGACTTCTATTATAAATTTTCAGAATTAAGTGCATTTATCCATCAATGTTCCCTAACAAGAATCATATTTTATTAACTATTTAATTGCAATCAACTTATAGTTTTAAATATGGAGTTTATAGCAAAAATGAGGAACTACATCTTAGAGTGTACCAATCGAAAATCAGACAACGATTCCACAATCCATGTGAGGAGAAGATGATTCTGCCTCTTGGGGCCTCGCCAGAGACTCGCTGGCCAGTCGCCGAACTGCCGCCTTCTATGGTGGCCTGAAAATCGTGACTGCTCGAAATCGAGCGCTCTTCACACCATCTAGCTCGGATTTCACTCAAGAGTTCATTTTTGGCATTGGTTGAGCGAGATCGACCCTCTAACTGTCCGAAACGGGCTTGACTTGCCTGTCGCGCTAACTGAAAATGAACGGAGCGAGAAGGCGGCTACACCGTCGACAAGGGAGATGCTGGAGCAATTCAGCTGCGTTGAGGTCGCCAGAGATGAGGAAGGCGCTATTGCATTGATCCTTAAAGAGAGATCGTAGCTCACCAATTTGCTGCGCCCGCCAGAAATGAAAACAAAGAGAGAAAGAAGCTGTAGAGCGATGGTGGCGCGACGTCATCGAGAAGATGGAATTGATTGGCTCAGGTGGCTGAAAACAAGAGAAAGGGAGAGAGAGGTAAGCGGTGCCAAAGGAGAAAGAAAGAAGAAGAAGAGAAAAGAAGAAAAAAAATCTAAGGTTTCTAGACTATTTCGGTTCGATTATAATCGGTTTGGTCCAACTCAATGGTCTAGTTCAGTTCTAGCTTGATTTACGGGTTTTTCACTTGGTTTCGGAAAAATTCAAACTGATTTATAAGTCTGGTTTAGCAATAATAAAATATTTTTTTTACTAAATTTCATTGGTTAAAATTTTCAATTTAAATTTTTAAAGGAAAATTGAAAAAATTTCTAGGTCGTTTCAATAACGTGCATTGCACATTGACTATGCTCGTTATATGCTCATTTTTGTTACTCTTTTAATTTTTTTTATTGATATAATATTAAAGCATAAGTTTTTATTTAGATTAAAATAAATACTAGTAGTTAATTTGTCTTATACTTTGCCATGTAAACTACTTGTAATGCTACTTAATATGTACTTAATTATATTTTTACTTAATGAAAGTAGCCTAAAACTGAATTGATAATGGTAATCATTTTGGCTCCAGTAGCAATATTACTTACTCAGTATATTAGAGAAAGGAATAGAGGCACATACACATAAATTATTGAAACCCCCAAAAGTGACCCAAAACAGAAATATATAGTTCTAATTTTTTTTTTTCAGTTTTCTAAATACTATTTTCTTTCAAGTCAAACTATTTAGGATACAAGATGAAAAAAATATAAAGAAAATTAAAAATACTTAATCATCAAGAGACCATCTATTTATTACAAGGGAGATATAAATTTCTTACTAAATTAAAATGATAATAGTAATAAATTATTCAGTAACAAAAAACAAAATAAAAAAAATTATTATTAAGAATAAAACTCTTTTCAGAACTCACCTAATAAAAAAAAGTTTCAATATATATATATATATATATATATATATATATATATATATATATATATATATATATATATATATATATATTTTAAATTAAAACTTTAAACTGTTCACCAATCTCATACACACATATGTTCATTTTGTTTAAAATAAATTTTGAAATGTTTAATTATGTGTATTCTATTGGAAAGTTTTCATAAAAAGTATCCAATCAAATCATTCAAATATAAAAAATATTAATAAAATAATATACTTTTTTCTTTTTTTATTTCTCTCCTAAATAAAATATTACGTATATTCTATTTGAAAATATATTTTTTAAAAATATATCTAATCAAATATGAAATTTAATTTTATAGATTTTTCATTTGAAGATTTAATTTTTAATTCCAACCAATGGGATTATACGACAAAATATAAAAGAAAATATTTTATTATCGTTAAATCAGACCTGTAAACTAGTTTGAATTTTTAAAATCTAAGTAAAAAACTCTTAAACCAAGTGAACACCAAACCAAATCTTTGATTTGGACTAGACCCGGTTCAAATCGAATTGGAATGGCCTAGAGAACCCTATAATTTTCCTTTCTCTTTCTTTTCTTTTTCTTTTCTTCTTCTTCTTTGATCCAGCGGCAATCAGCCACAAACTCGCTCTCTCTCTTTGTTTTATATTTTTTGGACCACCTGAGACAGCTGCGACAGACCTTCGCGCTGCCACCACCTCTCGGTTTCTCTCTCTCTCTCTCTCTTTCTTTCCCTTCCCCTCGGTCGACCGCACCCCTGTTCCTCGCGATCTCAGCCTCCGGTCGCTGCTCGATGTTGCGTTTCCCCTACTCGCGATTTCGGTGAGCGTTACAACTCAAGTGAGCTACAGCTCCTTCCTCTTGGATCGACGGTAGCGCTCGAGATAATTCGTCTCAGTCCTCTTTCTGGTGCTCTTTTCGCTTTTCCGGTGACTCTTGTGTGATCAAGCGGCTCCAGTAGCCCCGAGCTCTCTCTCTCTGTTCTGGTGAGCACAACCACTATCTAAGGCCAAGCAAATCTGGCAGTGTTGTGTTTTAGGTATTGGAACTAATTCTGGTCATTTTCTAGAAAATTTGTTAATTTCTAGCATTTTGTGGCTAGTTAGTTTAATTTAATTTTTGGTGTTATCCAATATATTTAATAAGTGTTGATTTGATTAGAAGCTTTAATAAATTAAAGCAAATTTTAACTATTGCCAAATAAATTTAATTGAAGAATTTTTATAATAATATTGATAGAAATTGTAGTATAAGTTTAAGATATGTTAGATTAGATTTATATTATATATTAAACTATGAAAGAAAATTTTGATTGTGTAATTTAGTTTAAATTAAAAGTTAAGATTGGACTATAAAATAAATAAGGAATATAAGTAATTAAAGGAAAAAGGGGGAGAAGTATAATTAAATTATTTTGGACCCTAGTTTCATTATATAAGTATATATTCGTTCTTTAAGGATATATTAGTTCCTTAATTTAGTCTAAGCTAATGGCTATTAAGGATCAACGAAATTGTTTTTGTTATTCAACTATTAACTCATAACCTTTTGACTTCGTTCTAAGAACCAGCCGCTAAAGCTCAATCAATCTCCTTGCTATGTAATTAAAAGAAGCTACGATGGAATTTGATGGAGGGTAGTCTCCTTGAACATTTTCTCTTTGGAAATTTTCGCCTCCTTCAGCTTGATCTCGCTATTGGACTATCCGATCATCTCCTCCTTGTGGGTTCCCTTGTTGAAGAATCTCCGGCTGGAAGTTCAACTGCTGCGGTCCTTGTGCGTTTCCATCTTCTGCCATTGGTTCACCAAGTCAAGCAGAATTTAGAACTACCGTTTTGAACTTGCCTAGTTGTTTTGTTAATTAGATCCTTTTGAAATCGTATTGTCTTGCTAGTTGCAAGTGTTGGGTCTTGCTAATATGCAAGTGTTGGATCTTGTTCTCTGTCGACAAGTCTTAGCTTTCTAGTCTATAAACCAGATTACAGATTATGCGTTGAAGGTTGCTTTGGGTTCGCATCACCACGAGCTAGTAAAGGATCTTCGGCTTTGCAAGTTATGTTAGCTCGCTGAAAAGAAGAAGAAGAAGAAGAAGTCGAAGAAAATACTAATATGCTGTAAGTATTTGACAAAATGTCAGACCTGAGCAGGACTATGATATTGTGTGCTGTTGTTGCTATTGTGGTGTGTTGATGACAAGAGATTCAGTTTGGGAAGTAGCGAGCACATGGATACTCTTCGATTGCCCTCCACCTGTTTGATAAAAGTCCTAGAAGCATATGACCTATTCTACCCATGCAGTCACAATTGGCTAATGACCACTATAAACATTCAACACTAAAATCAGCCTTCATCCTCAACCTTTTCTTCTCCTGCAATTAGAATTCCACACTTGCTACTCATCTTTCAACCTTTACCTTATTTGAGGATACAACCCTTGCGCTATGCATGGTCATTTCCTTGTAATTGCATGAGTGCTGTTATGTCAATTAGTAATCTCTCCTCCCCTATGTATGGTTTTGCAAATCTCTTTCATATGGATGATGATGCCTTTGTCTAGGATGCTCCACAGGTGGAAACTCTATGACGTTTCTTTACTGGAACTGTCGAGGGATGGGCAACCCTCGGGCAGTGAGTGCTCTCAAGGACCTTATACGAGCCAAGAAGCCTATGTTTTGTTTCCTTATGGAGACGAAAGTAGCCTCCTCTTATGTTAAAAGGTTAGGGGTGCAGTGTGGCTTTTCCTCTTCTTTTTCAATCGATTGTCATGGTCGAAGTGGTGGTCTTGCAATTTTTTGGAACAATAGCTTGAATGTTGATCTCTACTCCTACTCCTCCAATCATGTTGATATGCAAATTACACACGGAATACATACATGGCGGATGACTTATGTATATGGCTTCCCTGAACCTAATAGGAAGCCGGATACCTGGACTCTTCTTAAAACTCTAGCCGGTCAGCACACCCTTCCTTGGCTTTTAATGGGTGATTTTAATAATCTTCTTTCTGATGATGAGAAGACAGGGGGTAACCCTTATGAGCTATGGAACCTTGAGGGGTTTCGAGAAGCTCTGGAAGCATGTCGGGTTTTTGATCTCGGTATGGTAGGGTACCCATTTACATGGCGACATGGTCGAGGGCGGAATAAAATTGAGGAGAGGTTAGACCGAATGGTGGCCTCAGATGAGTGGTCTGGCATTTTCCCACATGCTTCAGTCCACAACTTAATTAGCGGCACATCAGACCATTCTCCATTACTGCTTTTATTAGGTACCAACCAAATGACTAAACGGCAAGTTAGCTTCAGGTTTGAAAATGCATGGCTTGGAGAGGCTAATCTTGATGAGACTGTCACTCATAATTGGGCCCAAGGAGCCCAAGGTGATGTGCTGAGTAAGCTGAATGCATGTAGAGAAGGGCTGCAAATTTGGGCACGTGATATACGTAGCAAATTCCTTAAAGACATTAAACTGCTTAAGACCCGGCTTAATGGTCTTCGAGCCCACCAGAGTAGTGATAGTTCAGAGGAATTCTTATTGGTACAAAAGCAGCTTGGTGATTTGCTTCTTAAAGAAGAGCAGTATTGGAAACAGAGATCAAAAATATTCTGGCTTGCTCATGGAGATAAAAATACCAGGTATTTTCATTCCACAGCTTCTTCGCGTAAAAAGTTAAATTTCATTACAGGTATCCGTGACTCGAACGGTGTCTGGAAGGAGGAATAGAAGGATATGCATAATGTGTTTCTAGAATATTTCACTAAATTATTTACAGCCATTCCTACTCATTCTAGCTCCATTCTTGCACACATCAACTCTCGAGTCTCTGAGTCTGATAATGATAGCCTTATGGCCCCTTTTCTTGATGAGGAGTTTCGGATGGCGGCCTTTCAAATGCACCCAGATAAAAAACCTAGCCCTAACGGGTTTAACCCATGCTTCTTTCAAAAATATTGGTTAGTTGTGAGTTCAGATGTTACTACCAGTTGTAAACGGTGGATTGCGCGTGGCTCTTTTCCTGAAATGTTGAATGACACTAATATTCTCCTAATTCCAAAAAATGATAAACCTGAGTTTGTGAAAGATCTGTGGCCAAGTTTTTTATGTAATGTCTTGTATAAGATTGTGGCAAAGGTCTTAGCTAATCGGCTGAAGCATGTCTTGGGAAAAATCGTCTCCCTATCTCAGTCAGCTTTTGTTCCTGGGAGGCTAATTACAGACAATGTCATTCTTTCTTTTGAAACAATACATTCCATGAACAGTCGGGGAAGGAATCAAGAATAGACAGTGGCTCTAAAGATTGATATCAGTAAGGCATATGACCGGGTTGACTGGTCTTATCTAGAAGCTATAATGATAAGACTTGGGTTCTATGCAGAGTTCATTCAGCTGATTTTGATGTGTGTTACGTCGGTCAGGTACCATGTACTTGTCAATGGTCAAACTGTTGGTCCTATTATTCCATCTCGTGGGTTGAGACAAGGTTGCCCCCTATCTCTGTACCTATTTCTTCTGTGTTCTGAGGGACTTTCAACTTTATTTACGCATGTAGAGGATGTGGGGTCAATTCATGGGGGTCGAATATGTAGAGCTGCTCCGCGACTGTCCCACCTCTTGTTTGCAGATGATAGTCTATTTTTCTTTAAAGCTAAGGCAGAAGAAGCTTCAACGGTTGCAACTATCTTAAGACAGTATGAAGCAGCATCAGGGCAGGGTGTGAATTTGCAGAAATCAGGGGTTTTCTTCAGCTCTAATGTGGATGTCTCGGTTAAAGAGCAGATTATCAAATATCTTACAGGTCTCTCAACCCTTAAACCATGGTAGATATCTCGGACTACCTTCCTTAGTAGGACGTAACAAGAAGGCGGTTTTTTCTTTTCTTCGAGATAGACTGAGAAAGGCCATTTTTCGATGGAGTCACAGACTTCTTTCTAGGGCAGGACAGGAAGTAATGATTAAAACAATAGCTCAGGCGATTCCATCCTACTGCATGAGTACTTTCCTTCTTCCTTCCTCCTCATGTGAAGAACTGCAAAGAATTATGAACTCCTTTTGGTGGGGTACGCAGGGCTCGAGAGGTAAAGGCATTCCTTGGCTATGTTGGGATCGAATGTGTGTTGAAAAGTCTATGGGAGGCCTTGGCTTCAGACACTTATACTCTTTTAATATTGCCCTAGTTGGCAAACAGATTTGGCGACTTGTCACCGAGCCAAATACTCTTCTATGTTCCATTCTCAGAACAAAATATTTTCCGGGGGGGGGGGGGAATGTTTTGGATGCGCCTTTAGGGCATAATCCCAGCCTTATATGGAGGAGCATGGTCTCGGCTAAGTCATTTCTAAAAAGAGGGTATAGGTGGAGAATTGGGGATGGTTCCAATGTCAACATCTGGCATGAGCCGTGGCTACCGAACGATCATGATTTTTATCCGTATAGCCCCGTTGTTCCAGGCTTTGAGAATACGTCGATTGGAGATCTCAAACTATTTAACGGCTGGAATTTGGAGTTAATATGTGCACTGTTCAGTCCAGAGGAGGTGTCACAGGTCCTATCCATCCCTTTTACTCGAGCTACTCAGGCAGACAAACTAATATGGCACTTCTCTAGCTCAGGAAAATACCTTGTCAAATCAGGATATAAACTTGTCCTGCCTACTTTTGTGGCTCTGTGAACCCCTCCCCAAAATATCATAGGCATGTGTATGCATGTGACTAAAGGAAGAAATGCACGTGAATGTATGAGTCGCCACCTTGTTTAATTGTTTTAGGGTAAACTAGGAAAAACCCTAAGTGACTCCAATTTTAATTAACCTAGTTACTAGATTAATTAGCCCAATGTCTAAGGCAAGGTCTTCGAACCCGAGGTGGATCCCGAGACTATGTCATGCTGATGAAACTAACCTAAGAATGAATGTTTTGCAAGGAAGATGAAATAATTTAGACCTATGAAAAAGATGTTTATGTGATTCGACTTGCCGCCCGGGGTTAGATCCCGAACGTGCCTACGTACTTCCGTTTGAATGGAAGATCAAAGTCAACGTAGTTCGATAGGCCTCTTTTAGAGGGCTTTGAATGGGATGCTTTATGCATGAGTGTGTGTATGCTTTGTGCATTTTGTTTAGGCATTGTGCCAAAGGATTGATTGTTTTAGGCATTTTGCCAAAAGGTTGATTGGTTTGATTTTAGGCATTTGATGCCAAAAATGTTGATTTTGATGGCTTTTAGCCAAAAGATTGATTGAGGCAATTTGATTGCCAAAATGACTGATTTTAGGCGATTGTAGCCAAAATGATTGATTTTAAGGCTTTTAGCCAAAAAGAGTGATTCAGGCAATTTGATTGCCAAAATGATTGACTTTAGGCGATTGTCGCCAAAATGATTGATTTTAAGGCTTTTAGCCAAAAAGAGTGATTTAGGCAATTTGATTGCCAAAATGATTGATTTTAGGCGATTGTCGCCAAAATGATTGATTTTAAGGCTTTTAAAGCCAAAAAGATTGATTTAGTTTTAAGGCATTTTGCCAAAACTTTGATTTAAGCGTTTTATTGCTAAAAAGAAATAACTGATCTTACTTATTGGCAATTTGTTTACCAAAAGTAATTAATCAAACTGCAATGTAGGCAATTTAATGCCAAAAGAACGTGAATAATTTAGGCTACTTAGTCACAATTATTGATGAACTGGACTTAAGCCGAAAAAATTGTTCGAAATAAAGGCAATCATACCATAGCCATTAATAGACTAGATATTTTAAGCCAATATTGTCGGATTTAGGCTTTAATACCACGATTATTAATTAACCGGGCATTTAGCTTAATCATACTTTAATTGAGGCAATTTACTTGCCTATATGATGACATGAATGCATTTATGCAGTTGTAGAATTAAAAGGAGTAGAAGAGAAGCATGCATGAAGTGCTAAAATTAAATAGGCGGAGTTTTGTTTACGTACCTGATTTAATCGTCGACCGCTTCTTAACTCCAGGTTAAGCTCCTCGTTAAGGGAATTAATTTTAATTTAATTTTAAGTGACCAAATATCACAACAATAAAATGAAATTAAAATTAAAAAATGCAAGAAAGCAGTAAAGAATCGCAAAGAGCGTAGGGGGAAGGAGCGTCCGTCAACACAGACTGAGTGAGTAAAAAAGGAGGCCCGAGGCCTGTATTTATAGGCGCAAAACGGACTGTTTCCGGTGGCTGGGTCGCCGGATGGACCGCCGGCTCGGCGGCCCGCCCGGCGGCCGGGCCGCCAAGTCTCGGCGGCCGGGCCGCCGGCTGAGCCGCCGGATCGGCGGCTCTCCCGGCGGCCGGGCCGCCGGGTCTCGGCGGTCGGGCCGCCGGCTGAGCCGCCGGATCGGCGGCCCTCCCGGCGGCCGGGCCGCCGGGTCTCGGCGGTCGGGCCGCCGGCTGAGCCGCCGGATCGGCGGCCCTCCCGGCGGCCGGGCCGCCGGGTCTCGGCGGCCGGGCCGCCGGTTCGTCGGCGGCCTTCCCGGCGGCTGGGCCGCCGGGATGGGCCGCCGGCTCGGCGGCTGGGCCGCCGGGATGGGCCGCCGGCTCGGTGGCTGGCTCCGGTGGCTGAGCCACCGGGGCAGGCAGGTTTATTCCGAGGGCTTTTCCGGGAGTCCGGACCTCCAAAAAATATTCCGAGACCAGTTCCGAGATCCTCGTAATTTTCCGGACGTTTCAAGTACCATATTGGCATATTTCCGATGAACTTTCCGAAAGGCCTCCGGTCCGGCCGGACTGTTCGCAGTCCGGAAGAAAACAGGCTTTTGAGCCTCAAAATTTGAGTGTTCACAGTTGCCCCCCCACCGGCAACCATAAAAATGATTTATGGGCGTCGGTGGTTGTTTGAAGACCAAATTTTAGAGGCGAAAATCAGACGCGTCCGGAAGACCTGCCTTTTAGCCTTTTCCTTATAAATAGCTTAAGAATTCATTTTTCATTCATTTCAAACTCTCAAAAAAACAAAGAGCTTCTCCAATTCTCTCAACTTTCTCACCATGGCAGGCTATAGCAGTGATGAAGACCTTCTGGAGTCTCTGGGGATCTCCCTTGATGATGCCAATCTGGCGGTGGAAGCTGATACCCACGCCTCCGTGACCGGCATCTTTGCCCAGGTAAGCTCATTTCTCATTTATTTATTTGGGCCTTGGGCCAAAACGTGAATTTTTATTGGGCCTTTAGGCCAAATTGTGATTTTTTTGGGCCTTAGGCCAAAGGGGAATTTTATTGGGCCTTAGGCCAGATGTGATTTTTTTGGGCCTTAGGCCAAAATGTGATTTTTTCGGCCTTAGGCCAAACAAAGAATTTTATTGGGCCTTAGGCCAAATGTGAATTTTATTGGGCCTTAGGCCAAATGTGAATTTTTTGTTGGGCCTTAGGCCAAATTGTGATTTTTTAGGCCTTAGGCCAAAATTGTAATTTTTTGCTCATTATGTTTATCAGTATGCATGCTAGGAAAGCACTAAGATATTACCCTTAGTAAGGAACCAAGGAGTAACTCTTAGGTCATTTTACCTTTTAGGATTGCCGTATTAAGTTGGATGTCGGCGAGAGTTCAATAGCTGGAATTCCGCCCGAAATTCTTGATTACAGCCACCCGGTGGGTGCAATTATCCGCCCGTCTTATCTGGGTTATCTAAGACACCTGGACATGGCTCGGAACAATCACAAGGAATTATTGGGTGCTTTGGCCGAGAGGTGGTGGGACACTACCAACACCTTCCACTTTTCTTGGGGCGAGCTGACAATGACTCCTACGGATTTTTCTGTGATTTCCGGGATCCCTTTCGGAGTTCGACCGATTGAGCTGTATGATGATTGGAGGTCTGAGATCTCCTCTGACCGAATGTTGGAGTTGATTGGGCTGGACCTGCCCCGGATTGTCGAGCCTGGCACGGTTTCTCCCGCGTTGAGCATTTCTAGGCGCTGGTTATCCCTCCAGGCCCCTGACATCTATGCTAGATTTGGGCGGGGAGAGTTGACGGCTACTCAGGTAGCCAGATTTACCTTGCTGCTATTATTTGCTTCGACCTTCTGGTCCAACAGAAAAGAGAGATTTAACCCCTCTATCTTGAAGAGTTTGGAGAATCTGGCCCATTTAAAGGAGTATGACTGGGCTGGTGCTATTCTGAGCCGCACGTATGATGATATGTGTGCTCTGAGTCGAGGTCACTGCAAACTCAGCGGAACTTACTACTTCTGGGAGGTAATGTAAGGAACATTCTCCTTTTCCTACATCTGGATTTTTCTTTTTTCACTGACTCTTCTTTTTTCTTTCTTCTTTTACACAGACTTGGGCATTCGAATACTTTCCTTACACTCGCCCCGAGCTGCTTCAGCCTGACCTTGAATTGGGGCTGGCACCTTTGGCTTGGAGATGGTACAAATCACGTCTTCACGCTGTTCGGCGCAAGAAATCGCTGAAGGAACTGAGAGCCTTCTTTGATACATGCTCTTTGGAACTGGTATGTGCTTTAATGATTTTAGATATAAAAATGATTTATTAACATAAAAATCTTGTAGGCTGAAGTGGGGCCAATGACTGCCCGTCTACAGAGCTGGATTCAGGCTGATTCTGGCTTCCAGCGGTCAGACACTTTGACTCAGCGGAGGGTGGTTCTGTCGCATCCATTCTTACGCCGATATTACTTGGGCGAAAGAGTGGACATCCAAATAAGAGGCTGCCGTTCTGTCCCTTATCCCCCTCCCACTGACATGCGAGCGGGCAAACAGATGGTGCTCACTGCTACTCATACCGAGGGCATTCCATACTTGGAATTCGTTATGGAGGGAGATTATGATGAATTCTGCCGCATTACTTTAATGCAGCCCATTGGATCTCGTCTTGATGATTTCCAAGGACCGGCTCCTTCTCAGCCGTTCGGCACTCGCTCTTCCCGAGCTTCGGGTCCTTCAACTAGGACTCCAAGGAGGAGGCCTGTGACTGATCCTACTTCTTCTACTCCGGTTGGGGGTTCTTCGCAGGCCGGGCCTAGCCGACCGGCAGGCCCTTCTAGGGCTCCTCGGGCCATTCTGGAGGCTACCGGGCCGCTTCATCCGGATCTGGTTAATCTCCGCCTACCCTACAGTATTTCCCACTTTGTACCCGACGGCCCTCCAGCTACTCGAGAAGTCTCCCTGGAGGGTGTGGATCGCCTGGCTCTTCCTTCCGAGGACATTACTGAGGTAAAACCTGATACATCTCTCACAAAAAGGATTTGTAAGAGCTTTGATATTGACTCGTGTCTTTCTCTGTATAACTTTCAGGTTCCTGTCGGGTTGGTTAATCAGATGATGGAGCTGATTCTTGGATTGCAGCAAGAAGTGGCTGTGGCCTGGACTCAGATGGCCTTTGATGATCAGAGGAGGAGGAGGCCCCGCCGCTGATAGCTTCTGCTCTACCTTTTTATTGCTGTACTGAACTTTTGTCTGTACCTGCACTTGATATGTATCTTGTACTGAGCTTTATCTGTACCTGCACTTGATCAGTACTAACAAAACTTGACAAAAAAAAACATGTATGCATGGTTTATTAGGTCTGAGAGGAAAAGAGAGAAAAAACAAAAAGGATTTTATTTCAGTTTCTCTCTCTTTTTTTTTTTTTTTTTTTTCAGTCTTTCATTATTTTTATTTATTTATCATTTTTCTTTTTAGGAAAGATAACATAAAACAAGAAAGAAAAGAACAATGAATCCCTTCTATAACCATAGCATGCACAGCTGGACTAGGAGTCTCTCCAAAGTTGAAAAGATCAATCTGGGGAGGTACGGTCTTTCTCCTGCCATTACTCTCAGAGGTGTGGTAATTGATTGGGATTTTTTTGAGGGCCTGCATTAGATTTTGGGACCCCGAGGAGATATTGTGGTTCGTTCCTTGGTACAATGTTACCCGTTTCATCCAGGTCAGCTTTCGCCATTCTCGGGTTTATCTTCTGGGCCTCACCCATTGTACTTGGTACTGCGCTTTGCGCGTTTTAAGACAAATGGGGATAGATCAAACTGTTCCGGTTATAGATGACTTTTCAGCTGATTCGGCCATCACTCCAGGTGTTACCCGAGCTGTCCTTAGGGCTTGGGTAAGAGATCATCAAATGGTTAGGCCTTTGCCTAACCCTGCCAGTGTTCAGACTTCTCCTGAGTATCGGGCTTGGTTTATTACTACTGTCTGGCCCATTGAGAGACCAAGGAGGACTGCACTGCTGAGCGTACTCGAAGGTTGGGTTCAGGCTGATGCTGAGGATGGGGTTGGGCCTGGTGAGGAGATTATGTTGGCTCCTCGGACCGGCGAGGCTGGGCAGATAGGAGACTCAGAGGATGCCGCCCCGCGGAGGCGACGGGATGCCTAGACTTCTATAGGTTTTTTGGACTTTCATTGTTGTTTGATCTTTATTTGGGATTTTGGATTTTTGGATGTATGTTTTATACTTTTGTCTTGGACTTAACTTTATTTTGGATTCCTTCATTTTCTTGACTTTATTGCTTAAATTGAGAATGTTGTTTAGCTTTCCAAGCATTTTCCAACTTTATTTATTTAAGCTCTAATTTTTGCCTAAACCGCCCTTTCGGGTTTTCAGCTTAGCGAGCTACCCACTTTTGCCTAAGCTGCCCTTTCGGGTTTTCAGCTTAGCGGGCCCCGACTTTTGCCTAAGTCGCCCTTTCGGGTTTTCAACTTAGCGGGTTTTTTCTTATTTTCCTTTTTCTTTTTTTTGGCAAAGAAGCATGAAATTTGTGAAATGACGATTTTTTTTTTTTAATGCTTAGACCGCACCCAATGAGGGTTGCCTACATATCTCCGATATATAATTTCTTTTTTTTTTCCAAAGAGAATCAGGCCTAATGTAGTTCATTTACATCATGCAATGATTACACATAATATCTTTTCAACTGATCTAAATTACATGGATTTGTAAATTCCAAACCATCTAAATCAGTCAAGACGACGGCTCCGCCGGATAATATCTTCTTCAACACATAGGGCCCGGCCCAATGAGGACGGAACTTCCCACGTGGGTCTATGATTGGCTGTCTAATTTCTTTCAGAACCAAACAACCTTCTTCGAGTTTCCGATTTTTAACCTTTTTATTAAAATGCCGCGCTATTCTCCTTTGATAAACTTGAGTCTGGTGGATTGCTCGCAATCGCTTTTCGTCCATACCCAAGAGTTGCATATGATAATTCTCGGCCCAATCTGCTTCGCTGATCTGGCTTTCTCGGATAATTCTTGCCGACTGAACTTCCAGCTCAATAGGCAGCACTGCTTCCATACCATACACTAAGGAATACGGGGTTGCCCCGGTGGGCGCTCTGATGGAGGTCCTGTATCCCCACAAGGCAAATGGTAACTGTTCGTGCCATGCCCTATGCTTCTGCACCGTCTTCTGCAAAATGACTTTTATGGCCTTGTTTGCAGCCTCAACAGCCCCGTTTGTTTGTGGACGGTAGGGAGAGGATTTATGATGCTGGATCTTCTTTCGCTTCAGCAGGTCTGAAAACTCGTTTTGAAAATGAGATCCATTATCAGTGATAATCTCGAATGGTGTTCCATACCGACAAAGGATGTTGGTACGAACGAACTGTGCTGCCTTCTTGGCATTCAAAACCGAATAGGAGGCTGCCTCGATCCACTTTGTGAAATAATCAACAGCAACCAGGATAAATTGGTGGCCATTAGAGGCCTTCGGATGGATCTTTCCAATTATGTCTATGCCCCAAGTTGCGAAAGGCCATGGCGAGGCTATGGGATTCAGATTGATCGGAGGCTGCCTTTGCAGTTTAGCGAAGATTTGACACTCGTGGCATTTCCGTGTGTGCCTCACACAATCTTCGTTCATAGTTGACCAGTAATAACCCAGGTTCATAATTTTCCGAGCCAGGGCCATCCCATGCATGTGTGGACCAGATTCCCCATTATGTAAGGAATCCATGATGGTTTGAGCCTCTTCTTCATCTACGCACTTCAGGTGCAGGCCATTCCAACTTCTTTTGTACAGAATTCCCTCAGTAAGGAAATATCCAGATGCTAACTGTCTCAATGTCCGTTGATCAGTTTTAGTGGATCCCTCCGGATAGGCTTCACTCTGAAGATAATTCTGTATATCCCAGTACCAAGGCTTGTCATCCACCAAATTCATAACATGTGCTGGCTGTTTCTGTAGCCGGACTGTCAGAGGTCGAATGACTTGGTCTCCCTCTACATTAACCATGGAGGCCAAAGTAGCTAGGGCATCGGCAAACTGATTCTTGGCTCGCGGCAGGTAGTGGAACGATAACTCTTCAAACTGTTGAGCCAATTCGTCCAAACGTTGTAGGTAAGGAACCAAACGTTCTTCTTTAATCTTCCATTTCCTTAGGGCTTGGGAGACTATTAGGTTGGAATCTCCGAAAACCCTGAGGAATTTTATTCCCTTTTCAAGGGCCGCTTCTAACCCCTTGATGCAAGCTTCATATTCGGCTTCGTTGTTGGTGCAAGCGAAATCTAGTTTAACTGCAATTGGGATGTATTCTCCACAAGGAGTTTTGAATACAACTCCAACCCCATTTCCATGATAGTTCGAAGCTCCATCGAAGTACATCTCCCAGGCTTCGCTTTCCAAGCTTAACAAGTCCTCATCGGGAAATTCCACCTCCGGCATTTGGTCTTTGATCGGTAATTCCGCTAATTGATCAGCTAAAGCTCCGCCCTTCACTGCCTTTCTTTGTACAAATTTCAGGTCATAGGCTGCGAGCACTGACACCCACTTAGCCATCTTACAGTCTAGAACCGGCCTCTCCATAAGGAATTTCAAGGGGTTCGATTCAGAAATGACATGCGTAGTGTAAGATGAGAGGTAATGCTGCAGCTTTGTACATGCCCAGACCAGAGCCAAACACAGCTTCTCTATTTTATTATATTTCAATTCGTATTCTAGCATCCTCTTGCTGAGGTAATACACGGCATTTTCTACCCTTGTATCTTCTGCTTGCTGAGCTAACATTGCACCCATAGCTTCCTCTGTCACTGATAGGTACAATAGCAAAGGCTTTCCTAGCCTTGGTGGTTGTAAAACAGGTGGGGATAGCAGGTATTGCTTGACTTGATCAAAAGCTTTCTGACAATCCTCGTTCCATTTGACCGCTACTCCTTTCCTGAGTAGTTTGAAAATAGGACCACAAGTATCAGCCAACTGATTGATGAACCGACTGATGTATTGTAGCCTACCCAGAAAACCTCGTACTTCCTTCTCGGTCCGTGGTGCTGGCATTCCTAAAATGGCCTTGGCTTTCGACGGATCAATTTCTATGCCCTTGTGACTGACCAAATGCCCCAGAAACACTCCAGATGTAGCTCCAAAGAGGCACTTTGCTGGATTGAGCTTTAGGTTGTACTTTCGAAGTCTAAAGAAGAACTTCTCAAGTGCTGTTGTATGTTCTTCAGTTGTTTTTGATTTAACCACCATATCATCCACATACACTTCTACCTCTTTGTGAATCATATCGTGGAAGATGGTCGTTGCCATTCTTTGGTAAGTTGCCCCGGCATTTTTGAGCCCAAAAGGCATAACCCTGTAACAGTAAGTTCCCCATTCTGTGATGAATGCCGTCTTCTCTTTGTCTGGTGGATGCATCATTATTTGGTTATATCCAACTGCGAGATCAGTCAAGGAGACCATCTCATGTCCAGCCATTCGGTCCACCAATAGATCGATATGTGGCAGGGGAAAATCGTCCTTCGGACATGCTTTGTTCAAGTCCCGGTAATCCACACACATTCGCACCTTTCCATCCTTCTTAGGAACCGGCACTATGTTTGCTAACCAAGTCGGGTAGGCAATGGGTTCTATGAACTTGTTTTCCAATTGCTTAGCTACTTCCTCCTTGATCTTTAAGGACCACTCCGTCTTTAGCCTCCTTAGCTTTTGCTTCACTGGCTTAGCCTCTGGATATACTGGAATTTTGTGCACCACTATTGCTGGGTCAATTCCCGTGATGTCACTTGCCCTCCACATAAAACAATCAGCAAATTTCTTCAAACATTCACTGACCTGTTCCCTGTTCATGCAATCAGATGCAATGTATGTGTGTTCATTTTCTTCTTTGCCGATTATTATTTTTACTTTTTCATTTTTTACTTCATTTATCTGATTATTTTTGCTTGGAAATGCTTGGAAAAATAAACACACGGGGTAATCAAGAATTTGCAGGCCTTTATTACATATGACGGAATCGTCTTCAAAGGTTACATCAAATTTGACATCTGGATCTTCTAGATCCGACACTGACGACTCAGAAGTGGAACTGGTTCTTGACTCGGTTTCCGACTCAGATTCAGACTCAATACAGGACTTGACAACGGACTCTGGTGCTAGGTTTGACTCGGGAAGGGGTTTATCAGCAGTGCGCTCCTCCTCGATGTACCAATTGGTAAGAGGCCCTCTGTTCGGCTTGATCAGGCTGAGCAGATCTTGATTCCCGTCATTTCCTGTGATGACTGCAACCTCATCAAAGAGACTAGGCTGCATGAAGTCTTCGATTTCCAGTTTAGTGATGGTTTCGGGCCCGTTGCCCCAGACATCGGCAAATACTTCTAACCCAGGCAGCATCTTCTTAGCAGTCGGGCAGGGGAATGGCTCCGGGAAGCCACAATAAGGAATTGTTTCTCCCGGTTTACAGAAATAGCTATTCAAAGTCAGATGATATGGCCGCATTTGTATGCCTCCCTTCTTCCTTCGCCTTATCCTTTCAGCGCGGTCTTCCTCGGTAGGCTCATAACCCAGTCCATAAGTTCCTTCATTTACCGGACATTCCCAGGCCTGCAGTACGGGGTATGTTTTTCCTGACCTTGCCATAATCATTCCTGGCAGGTAGGACATCTTCAGCATCAGAGGCACTATGCAGTTTATCTGTACTGTCCCGAAATCAAAGAGAATTCGAGAATTGGCAGGCTTTCCTTCTATGCATTGCACGGTGTCATACTGAAATCCTGAGAGAGGTAGGTTGGCAGTTTCAGGACTGACCTCAAAGAGAGGCTGGCCCTTTGGCTTTTTCAGCTGATTGTAGTCATCCCCTTGGATGGTGACAACTTTATCTTCATAGGGAAACTTGACCTTTTGGTGCAAGGACGAGGGTATTGCCTTGGTGTGGTGTATCCATGGTCTACCTAGAAGCAGATTAAAGCTGGTTGGTACATCAATTACCTGAAACGGAACTTCCATCACAGTTGGCCCAACTGTTAATTTCAGTGTGGCGACCCCCAATACTTCCCTCCGGGTACTGTCGTATGCTTTCACTATTTGATCTGATGGAGTGAAGTCTGTTTCCTCCAACCCTAAACAGCTGGCTACCCTTAGTGGACAGACATTCAGAGCTGACCCATTGTCAATGAGAACCATGGGCACCGTTTTGTCTCTGGTCTGGACTGTGACATACAGAGCATTATTATGACTGCCTCCCTCTTTAGGCAGGTCCTCGTCAGAAAACCCGATGCTTTGTACTTTGGATGACTGGGTGAGGGTGGAGACTAGTACTTCAGGGCTAACCTCCACTGACGTCTGTAATTGGCTCAAAGCCTTGCAAAGAGCTTGGCGATGAGGAAAGGATGCTGCCAACAGTTCCCAGATTGATACCCTAGCTTGTGTCTTTTTCAATTGTAAGAGTACCGGGTCCTCTTTTGGCTCCTCTGCCTTCTGGTAGGGCCTGTTGTGGATTTTATCCAAAACCAGTGGCTCATACTGTCTCCCGCTTCTGGTAATAGCATCGACCTCTTCACTTAGGTCGTTCAGATCCAGGACACATATGTTATTCATCTCTAGGAACAGTTCGAAAGGATCGATCAGTTCCTGGTCATCTATAATAGCATTTACCCCATGATTTGGTAAGGGGTTAGTACTAACGTTTGGTTTACTTCTCGGGATGATTGAGCCATTGTCCACCAGATCTTGTATGCGGTTCTTAAGTGTCCAACACGCTTCAGTCTTATGCCCGTACCCCTGATGGTATTCACAGTATTCATCTGCTTTGTAATTCCTTGGTAAAGGATTTGGTGGGGGCCTTGCTTCCAAAGGCTTGATGTAATTTGCTTTGACAGCTTCTCGGAAAACCAAAAGGATTGGCATCCCGAGATCAGTGTATGTTCTTCTTGACTGGCTGCCATTTCTCATGTTCCCTACACGTAACGGGTTAGTGGGGGTAATGCTTGCCACTTCGTGGACTTTGCCAGCTTGGCTGGGTTTCTTGTACTTAGAGGTTCCTGCGTCGTCTTTCAGTTGCCCCATTTGGATCAGGTCTTCTACCTTCGTAGCAGTAGCAATGAGCGACTGAAACGTTGGCAAGTACTGGGTTTGTAACCGTTGTTGGTAGACAGGTTGCAGATTCTTTATTATTATGTCTACCTGTTCTTGTTCTGAAGGCCGGTTAATCATTTGGGCGGCCTTGGCCCTCCACCTCGTAAGGAACGAGGAAAAAGGTTCATTATTTTTCTGCTTAGTAGTCTCTAATTCCCTTCGGGTAACATCCACCTCCATGTTGTAGTGATACTGGGAATTAAATGCATTACAGATATCCTCCCAGGTCTTCATCTTAGACCGATCTAAGCTGACAAACCATCTCAATGCAGCACCGGTGAGAGATTGTTGGAACAACTGAGCAAGGAGCTCACTGCTCAATCCGAATGGGTTAAGGGCACCCACATACATCTTCAGGTGAGTTTTAGGACAAGTGGTTCCATCAAACTTGTCCATGTTGGGCATTTTGAACTTAGTTGGTAATCTGGCTTCAGGGAACAAAGACAAGGAGTCCATGTCCACCACTTCCTTATGGGTCTTGAGGGCAGTGATTGACCTTTCTAAAAGCTCTAGCTTCTCTCTCATTCTCTGAGCTTCCAGCTCAGAAGCAGTTTTGGAGGGTACGTCATCCAAGTTCAAGGCAGGGTTTGTGGGTTCAGCAGCAGCAGGACCCTGATTGGAAGCGGCAGGCCCACTTCCTCCGGCCGAGGCCCCATTTCCGTTACCATTACCATTCCCCAATTCAGCTATCAGGGCAGCCCTTTGAGCGGCCAATGCCTCATTCATTCTGGCCTCCATTCTAGCCTCCAGTTGTTCAATAAGGTTTTGGATGTCAGACAGTGATGCCATTGGTGTAACCGGTGTAGCTGGTGAAGCTGGTGAAGTTGGTGATAGCACTGTAGGTGTGATTGGCACTTGAGTAGGCACTCGGATCGTGGGCACCTGTAAGGATAAGGGTAGTTGGATTAGGTATAGTGTTTGGTGTATCATGGGAGTGATATGAGGTAGATTGACTCTTTGTCCAACTGTGCATGATTGAAGATAAAAGGTGTTTTCTGCTCTCTTTGTGTTTACCCAAATGTTTATGGTATGCCATGAATGCGCACAACAACACACCATAATCTGTTTATGATATGATTTTCATCATTGGGTGCATACAGTCCTGAAGGATAGGTTCTATAGGCTATGACACAAATAGAGAATAGGCTTATAAAGGGACCCTTGAGCCTTGAGCATGGATATACCTAACCACATGTGAAACAAAGAGTTTCGCGTGGGTCCAACGGTACGCATGCCCATAGGCCATCCCCAAAAGGATTAGGGATGGTTTGCGGCAACAGGGAGGACGCTTTGGCTGTCCGTCGACATAATCAAGGAGACCTGCCGATCAGCGCTACTTGCTATCCAGACTCAGAAGTTTGAACAGAGAGAGAAGAAATTCATTTGAAATTCATTTTTTATGCAATGGAGAAAAGGATTCTCAATTCGTGCAAATAAATCAACAAATTAAAATGTCTTAATCAATTTGTACAACTTGAGTTTAAATTCCTCATCTCGTATTCTTAAAGAAAGAATACTTGATTTGTGCTAAGGTACCCTGCAAAACAAAGTATTGTAAAATAATGCCCTAAAGAAGGACAGGTTAGTTTACACAACAATAGTAGTCCACTTTATGCAAAATGATTGCATTACTCTCCCCAGCAGAGTCGCCAAACTGTGAACCCCTCCCCAAAATATCATAGGCATGTGTATGCATGTGACTAAAGGAAGAAATGCACGTGAATGTATGAGTCGCCACCTTGTTTAATTGTTTTAGGGTAAACTAGGAAAAACCCTAAGTGACTCCAATTTTAATTAACCTAGTTACTAGATTAATTAGCCCAATGTCTAAGGCAAGGTCTTCGAACCCGAGGTGGATCCCGAGACTATGTCATGCTGATGAAACTAACCTAAGAATGAATGTTTTGCAAGGAAGATGAAATAATTTAGACCTATGAAAAAGATGTTTATGTGATTCGACTTGCCGCCCGGGGTTAGATCCCGGACGTGCCTACGTACTTCCGTTTGAATGGAAGATCAAAGTCAACGTAGTTCGATAGGCCTCTTTTAGAGGGCTTTGAATGGGATGCTTTATGCATGAGTGTGTGTATGCTTTGTGCATTTTGTTTAGGCATTGTGCCAAAGGATTGATTGTTTTAGGCATTTTGCCAAAAGGTTGATTGGTTTGATTTTAGGCATTTGATGCCAAAAATGTTGATTTTGATGGCTTTTAGCCAAAAGATTGATTGAGGCAATTTGATTGCCAAAATGACTGATTTTAGGCGATTGTAGCCAAAATGATTGATTTTAAGGCTTTTAGCCAAAAAGAGTGATTCAGGCAATTTGATTGCCAAAATGATTGACTTTAGGCGATTGTCGCCAAAATGATTGATTTTAAGGCTTTTAGCCAAAAAGAGTGATTTAGGCAATTTGATTGCCAAAATGATTGATTTTAGGCGATTGTCGCCAAAATGATTGATTTTAAGGCTTTTAAAGCCAAAAAGATTGATTTAGTTTTAAGGCATTTTGCCAAAACTTTGATTTAAGCGTTTTATTGCTAAAAAGAAATAACTGATCTTACTTATTGGCAATTTGTTTACCAAAAGTAATTAATCAAACTGCAATGTAGGCAATTTAATGCCAAAAGAACGTGAATAATTTAGGCTACTTAGTCACAATTATTGATGAACTGGACTTAAGCCGAAAAAATTGTTCGAAATAAAGGCAATCATACCATAGCCATTAATAGACTAGATATTTTAAGCCAATATTGTCGGATTTAGGCTTTAATACCACGATTATTAATTAACCGGGCATTTAGCTTAATCATACTTTAATTGAGGCAATTTACTTGCCTATATGATGACATGAATGCATTTATGCAGTTGTAGAATTAAAAGGAGTAGAAGAGAAGCATGCATGAAGTGCTAAAATTAAATAGGCGGAGTTTTGTTTACGTACCTGATTTAATCGTCGACCGCTTCTTAACTCCAGGTTAAGCTCCTCGTTAAGGGAATTAATTTTAATTTAATTTTAAGTGACCAAATATCACAACAATAAAATGAAATTAAAATTAAAAAATGCAAGAAAGCAGTAAAGAATCGCAAAGAGCGTAGGGGGAAGGAGCGTCCGTCAACACAGACTGAGTGAGTAAAAAAGGAGGCCCGAGGCCTGTATTTATAGGCGCAAAACGGACTGTTTCCGGTGGCTGGGTCGCCGGATGGACCGCCGGCTCGGCGGCCCGCCCGGCGGCCGGGCCGCCAAGTCTCGGCGGCCGGGCCGCCGGCTGAGCCGCCGGATCGGCGGCTCTCCCGGCGGCCGGGCCGCCGGGTCTCGGCGGTCGGGCCGCCGGCTGAGCCGCCGGATCGGCGGCCCTCCCGGCGGCCGGGCCGCCGGGTCTCGGCGGTCGGGCCGCCGGCTGAGCCGCCGGATCGGCGGCCCTCCCGGCGGCCGGGCCGCCGGGTCTCGGCGGCCGGGCCGCCGGTTCGTCGGCGGCCTTCCCGGCGGCTGGGCCGCCGGGATGGGCCGCCGGCTCGGCGGCTGGGCCGCCGGGATGGGCCGCCGGCTCGGTGGCTGGCTCCGGTGGCTGAGCCACCGGGGCAGGCAGGTTTATTCCGAGGGCTTTTCCGGGAGTTCCGGACCTCCAAAAAATATTCCGAGACCAGTTCCGAGATCCTCGTAATTTTCCGGACGTTTCAAGTACCATATTGGCATATTTCCGATGAACTTTCCGAAAGGCCTCCGGTCCGGCCGGACTGTTCGCAGTCCGGAAGAAAACAGGCTTTTGAGCCTCAAAATTTGAGTGTTCACAGGCTCCTGAAGTAAACATAACATCTCCAATTTGGGCTAAAATATGGCAACTAGAAGCCCCACCGAAGGTCAAGCACTGGTTATGGAGAGCATGTCGTCATATTCTGCCAACAAAATCTATACTTTTTGGCAAGCGAATCACAAAGAATGACCATTGCCCATTTTGTAGCGAAACAAAGACAATAATGCACATGCTATTCAGTTGTGAGAAAGCTAGACTGTGCTGGACGTTAGCAAGGCTTCCATTGGATGGATCAGCCATCATGTTTAGTGATATACTATTGGGGTTTATTGATCAGCACAGCGAGGAGCACTACTTGTTATTTGGTGTGTTGTGCTACTTTATTTGGTTTGACAGAAATCGTCGAGTTTGGTAGTATACTGATGTTGATCCTTACAACATTGTCATGGCAGCCACTAGCTTTCTTCGAGAATGGAAGAATGCGCAGATTAGTCGACGCAATTCCTCTTCTCCACCGGCGTCAGTTCTAACATGGGCTCCCCCTCCGACTGGGATTGTAAAGTGTAACTTCGATGCAGCTATCCACACAACTGAGGGTCGTTCATCATATGCTGGCCTTATACGGAATGAAGTTGGGCAGTTTTTGGCAGCTTGCACAGGTCATTTTGCCGGGGTGCTACAACCACACATCACAGAGGCCATCGGTCTGCGGGAAGTATTGTCTTGGTTGCTCGCGAGATCATTTGGTAGCGTTTTGCTGGAAACTGATTGCCTACGACTGTTTCAAGCGGTGACAGCTGGCTTTGAACCTTATTCAGATTGGGCACCAGTGTTAGAAGAGATTAAACATTTGCTTTCTCAAATTCCATCTGTGAATTGATTTGGGTTAGGAGGCAAGTTAACAAGCCTGCACATGCTCTTGCTCGTGTGGCATGTTTACATCCTTGTTTCCATTCATGGGACACGACTCCCCAATGTATTAACGATCTTATTGCTCATGATTTATTATAATATTATGATCTCCTTTACTATAAAAAAAAAAGGATTAAGGATTAAATAAGGAAATAAATTAAATACTGAACGAGTTATTTTGGAGACAAAAGTAATTTAAGAAAAAAAAAGAACTAATTGATGGAAAAGTTGCAATTATTTCAAAGTTAGAATTATGTTGTATGAATTAAGACGATAATGAATTAGGTTATTTAAAAAGATATGGTAAGTTAATAGAAGCATTAATTTTATATAGAATTTTATTAAAGGATATTATATTTCAAGTAAAGTAAATCAAATAAAGAGTTGTTTACATTTATATGTATAAGAGATTTTATTCGATGACTGGTTAAGGAAGTTGAAGCATCCCGTAATTCTATTTTCAAAACTTCTGAATGTTAATTAAATCAAAAATTTAGATGTTCAATTGCATTGGGCTGCAAATTCCAAACAATTTTAATCTGAGTCCAAATTTGCAATTTGGGCGCAAGCCCAAAGCATATTATGGGAACTCCCTAATCAGGAATTTTCTAAATTTCTCAAAGATTACTATTGGATGTTAAATATTAAATTAATTAATTAATTAATTAATTATATATATATATTCTCAACTTAGATTGATTATCCTAAACTTAAATAATTATTGTACTATACTATAATACAATTAGTGTTGAATAAATTGAAGAAATGTTAGAGAATCTAATTAAAACAATTAAAATAAATAAATAGAATAAAGAAATAAATCAAACCATTAAACCTAGAACCCTCCAATAATTGAACCAAACCCTTTGAATTAAACCAAATAAGTTGTAAACCAATCAAGGAGGAAAGAGAAAAGCAAAAAAAAAAAAAAAAAGAAAAAAAAATCATCACCTCCCTCTTGATCGTGCAACAGAACCCAACCCCCACCGCTCCACCATTTACGTCTTTTCCGGCCACCACTCAATGTAATTCTGGTGGCCGCTAACTCCCTTGTTGCTAGTGAACTCGTTCTCAACCTTCCCTCTCCTCGATTGGACCTCCAACGGCGCAGATGGCATCTCTTTCTCCCCTTAGCGATGCAGTCAAGATTTCTAGCGACACCAAACGATTCTAGCGACTGGAGGCTTTGAGTGAGTCTCGATCGACTTAATTCCTCCATGCGAACATTTCCCCTCCCTCAATTCCGGCGATAAGCCATGGATGGCAAAACCACCATGAATAGCAATGGTGAGTGGCTGTCGAAGCTCATTCCAACCAAACGGCTCACCCTCTCCATAAACTGACATCAAAAACGGGCTCCTTATTGAATTGCAAGTCGAACGGTGTGATCGTTGCAAAATTCTGGGCGATCTCAATTTTCCGACCATCGTGCATGGCGGCCGGCGGCGGCGGTCGGGTGACTGGGCGACGACACTCTGACACAGACCCAAGAGGCAGAATCATCTTCTCCTCACGCTTATCGTGGAATTGTAGTCCGATTTTCGATTGGTATGCTCTAAGATCTAGTTCCTCATTTTCAGTATAAATTTCAAATTTAACACTATCAGTTGATTAAGTTGATTTCGATTAAATAGTTAATTGAATATGGTGGATGGTATTATAATGATGGAGGGTGGGCTTTAGATTGGATGGTTTTGCCCGATGGATAGGCTCTGTGTTCAGTGTTGATAATTGTGAGGTATAAAGTACGAATAACCCAATTGATAGGGGAGATGCTGCTGTATTTTTGTTAACATACCTTTAGATAATTAGATTAATTATATTCTTATTATTATTATTATTATTATTTTATTTTCATTATTTAATGTTTACGGAAGATTGTTTGGTTAAAGAATTATTATGAGGTTAGAATAGCATGTATAACATATATAGATTAGAATAGGTAACTTAGGTGTAGGAAACCAAAATAAGGAATTTATCTTAATCTAGAATATTTGGATTAGATGATTGGAAAAAATGGATAAAATATTATTAAAAATTAAAATTTAGAAAGGACAGTTAAAATTCATGAATAGTAAACTTATTTTAATTCTTTCTTTAGATATTCTTG
Source organism: Jatropha curcas (assembly GCF_041381405.1). NCBI lineage: Eukaryota > Viridiplantae > Streptophyta > Magnoliopsida > Malpighiales > Euphorbiaceae > Jatropha > Jatropha curcas. Next base: position 12,466,918 of record NC_143151.1, on the reverse strand, counting down.
CGGGTATTGAGGAATCAAATTTCAAATAGCAGAGTATCGGGAAAGGAACATAGCTTATATCTAAACTGTATAACGATCAGTAGTATTAGATAATTCGCATTATCCACCTGCATTTGCAGCCATGCATACACGGCTAAGTGCTAGACATGCATTACTTATTAAATTGTTATTTTGTGTTGCATTATTTGTTGCTATTGGAAATGATTTGATTAGTTGTAATGTGCTTCATGTTTGCTTTGCTTGTGTGGAGTTGGGATGAAGTGGGTCACCGTTGGATTTGTGATGGCGGTCTATGATACCTTCGGCCGTGTATGGGGAGATTGGCGCTTCTGTGTGCATATGATGATATATGATATGGAAAACCACAGGGTGGCCTCCTAATGGTATGGAAAAGAAAAGAGAGTATAAAAAAAATGAGAGGGCTGGTCAAGTGAGGTTGAGACCGGTCGGCCATGTATGGGGATCGGCTCCCTGGTGCACACGTGATGAGAGGGCAGGTCATGTGTGATGACAGCTTATCGGGGGTTTTGGTGATGGCACTGACCAATTTCCACGTGAAGTGATTATGTGAAGGTGTTAATATTTGTGATTGCTGTTGGTTTATCATTTGTGTGATAGACTACATGATCATATAACTAGTCGAATGACTAGATTGATTTATTTATGCATTTGTGTGATTATCTGGGGTGGAAGGGTTATCTAACCTTACTCATTGAGTTTGTCGCTCACTCCTGCCTCCTTATTTTTCTTTTCAGGTAATAGGAGGAATGAAGAACCCATAGATCCAACCGAGTTGAAATTCAAATATAGAAAATTATTAATAGTTGTATTAAGCATGTAAATTATGGAGTTCCGCAATTGTATTCCAAATGGATTGTAATTGAATAATATGGGTACATATATTAATTATATGAATTGTATTTTGATATGTCTGTGGAATATAATTAATGGGCCTGAAGCCATGACTATGATTAGAATATAGGTTTACTACGGGTCTAGGAGGCTTTAAGCCCACCTAGGTCCTAGTGCCGATCTGGCTCTTGGAACCAGGTCATGACAGAAGTAAATTACATTAAGATGAAGTAGAAATATATGAGGATATACTGGAATCAAATTAAAGGTTTATTTTAATTGATAAGCTAAGGGTTGATTATAAAATTATTATTTCTATCACTATTGTTGATATACTTTCTTACCAAACTCTTACTAGTTTTCAAGAAAGATTGATTTTTAAAAAAGATTGATTTTTTTAAAAAAAAAAGATTAAATGAAAAACATTTTCATATGAATTTTTATTCATAGTTATGGTTAACACCGGAAAAATCTAAATTTACACTTGATTATATATATGCACCGCTAAGCAATTTGCTTAACGATAGTGTTTTCTATACTATCGTAGGAAAGGGAAAGGAGAAAGCAGGAGAGTAAGTCCTGCTAGTTGCAAGATTCCTTTTTGAATCATTGTAAATATAAGAGCTACTACTGTAGCTATTATATGTAGTTCCTTTTTGGAATCTTGTATGATGTATAGAACACTAACAATACAATCATATGTATGTGAGCAGATATATGTAATTAAAATTTATGTAAACTCTAAATGCCAATATATAGTACAAGCTATATATATATATATATGCTTTTAGTATTACGTGAGGTAACTTACTCTTATTATTATTATTATTATTTATTAGCGAAAATGGGATCGATTTAGTATGTAATTGCTTTTCAATTGCACTTATGGGTTATGGATCCATTTGCGATGAATAAATGTGCTTAATTATAAAATAAAAATTTATAACATTATAAGTACCTTTCCCTATATATATATATATATATATATATATATATATATATATATATATATATATATATATATATATATAAGTGTATATTTTTTTAAAAAAATGGAATGAGTTATTGACCCTACTTCTAAATAATGTTTTTTCTTAATTCAATTAATAAATAAAGATGTGTCTTGAAATTATTTTATTTAAGTCCCTTGTAATATGTTTATTGAGTTCTTATGCAGTATAGGTGCTTAATAAGCATATTATGGGCGACATGACACGTCTTAGAGTGGCGTAAGGTGTGACATTAGCAGCTTTGGCTAGACTTGTCCCTGATTCAGGAAGTTTGGTATGTTCCAAAGTAATCGAATTAGTTGGAGGAGCAAAAGTGGGTGTGCCTTTGCTCAGAGGTGGAGGCATTTCTACATTTTTTTCATTCTCTTAACACAAGTCCACCTCCTTCCTTCTTTACCTGAGGGAGGCTTTGCTTTCTCTCTTCTTTCTCCTCTTCTCCTCAAGCTTTTTCACAAAATCTCTGCTAGCCATATATGTCGAATAAAGCAAAATGTTAAAAGTTGTTCAGGACTATACAAATGAAAAGCCAATTATATACCTTCTTGATTTTTTCTTCTCTGGCGTTTTCCCGAGCAAATCGAGGCATACTCTAATGCAAGGAGATCTAAAAGATGAAGGGGTTTATTGGCATACTCGTCAAGAGTATCTATGCTTGTCTTCTCCCCATTAGTTAATAATTTATCTTCCCGAAAAGTTGGGGCAGTTCGGGATAATAGGTGTTCACACTAAAATCTCTTGAACTTCTCACTATGAAGAATTTCTCTTTCTATCTCCCTTTTATGGATCTGGGCATTCCCTCAAATACACTAAGACCACCCAGGGCAGAAAGATGAGGATGATCTTCTTTTTAACGATTTGTTAAAGAATACAAACCATTAATCACATAAGGGAAAATTCCAACTTAGCTCGGTGAGCTAAGATGCGTAGCCTGAGCATTATCCTAATGTTGTTTAGGGCGAGCTGCAACACAATGATACCGAGCTAATTAAGATAGTCACATAAATATGCTTGGAGAGGAAGGCGAACACTAGCTCTTAGATCTTCCTCATACAAGATAAGAAACTTAGGACTTTGTTTGGAATTTGCCCAAACACTTTCACTAACAAGAAGTAACTCAAATTCTTTGGGCATGGAATATTTTATTCTTAGTCTTTTCATATCATCTTCCTTAAATAGTGAACTTAATTCTGACACTCTATTCTCCCTTTTTACGCTAGTTTTGTTCCTTTTTGCAGGCTTTTTAGCTTTTGTTTGAGAGGGAATAAGGTTGGGAGTTCTACAGAGGTGAGGGCGAGTATTCCTATCCTTGATAATAATGGTAGTGCTCAAACCCTTTTAGGGGTTATCCTAGAGGTTTGGTCAACCACCTCCATGGCAGCTAAAAGACAACTAAAAGGAAAGTTGTTTGATTTTGTGGCTTCAGAGCCTAAAGAAGAAGAAGAAGAAGAAGAAGAAGAAGAGGCTTCAATGACAATGGCCTTTCCTTTTCTAGAAAAGGGAGCATCAGAGCTCGTGATGAAGAAAGCAAAGTGCAAACAAAAGAAAAGACGAAAAGGCAAATAGAAGGGGAAAAAGTTACCTCTTGGAAAATCTTGCAGGAAATTGCAGAAGAAAATGAAAATGACAGTGAAAGAGCTTCAAAATTGACAGAGGGCGCTTCAATCTTCAATTTATAAACAGGAAAAGGAACTAGAAAAGACGGCAGGAGAGAATGGAACGTCAATAGACGCAAAGTTGAAACAGGGGCACCCCTTAATAATGAAGTAAAGAAGCGCGTTGGTCTAAGAGGACAAGACATGGGCTAATGATGGTCTGACATCTAGGGCTTACATGGAAGAACAATATAAATAGGTGTTTGGAAATAACTTAAAGTGTTGGAATGAACATTTGAACAACCGAATATAAATGATTCGTGCTACTTTAGCGGGACTTTTGATAAGAATAGATTATTAATTTGTACCGAACAAGTCTAAAAACCGAGCAGCATAAGAGCCGAGCAACTAGTTAAGACCGACTAGCATTCATATTCGTTTGAATAAAGTAACACTCAGTCAAAATAATCATTAAAAGTCATTAATTGTCAAGATTCTTGCTCAACATTCATAGCTGAGATTCTTATCATAAATATACATAGTCAGTTACAATTCAAGATGTATTATAAATATTTGTATGAAAACCTAGAAATGGCATTCGATTAATACACAAACAGCAATCTTGACATCCTCTTTATAATTTTCTGAGTTTACCTCTATCAATTACCATAAAGGTATACAAAATAAAGAAACTTGTTATTCAAAATCGCTACATATTAGAATGATGTCATAAAACTATCACTAGAACCACTTTTTCAACTTCAAAATTATTTCAGCATAACAATCTTTCCATAACATTCCTTGAATGGGCTTAACATGCTCTTATTAGCAAAGGGATTTAATTTACAATATGGCAACATTTCTTTAAAGGTCAAATCCTCACTATGCTTGCTTTACCATCAAAATAGAAGAATAAAAGGATTGCTTATTTTCACCCATGGTGCCTCAACTATGGGTACCATCACATTGGAATCTCTAGACTTCAATTTATCTTTTAAAAATTTCCGAACTATTATTTTGATAATAAAAAAGTGCTCTTACTCAATTTCTAGGTAAATGGTCGGTTACATGCTGACGTAAAAACTAATTAAAAATAAAAAGTGGCTACAAATTGCCACATCAAATTAAAAAAACTAATGAATAACCAATTATATAATAGGAGAGAGATTCAATTCTCATCTCCATCATCTCTCTAGACAACCAACATCTTCTCACCCTTTCTTTTTAAATTTTTTGACCAAATCTCCATGAAAGTCGACGATCTCGGGCTCTAAATATATCTACTCATCGCAGGAAGCTCATTTGGGACTTGAACGGAGCCCTTTGAGCTCGATGAAAGAGAAATTGTTAAAAAATTTTGGCAATTGTAAAGGAAGCAATTTCGATGATATAAGCCGATGCTGGTCATCTCAGTCCATAAGCTAAGCATCAATTGACTACCCTTTGATGTTCAAGTAATTTCTCTTGAGTAATTTCAAGATTTATGGCTGATTTACAAAACCACAATGAAAGGTGCGTTGTGGTGGCTGTCGAAGCTTTTTCCTACGACATGGCTTATCAACTCCACAAATGGATGTCGAAAATGAACTCCTTGCTAGATTCTGAATGGTTTGGTGTGGGCTTCATGTGGTTCTGATAAGGTTCAATTTTTCAGTCATCATGCTACGGTAGTTTGGTGACTGGTGAGTATCATGTGAGGCTTCAAGAGGCAGTAGAGAGAAGGCACAAAAATTTGGAGAGAGAGAGAGAGAGAGAAGAAAGGAGAGAAAATTTGATGTTTTAAATCTGATGTGGCAATTTCTAGCCACTTTTTATTTTTAAATAATTATAACATCAGTATGTAACCAACCATTTACCTAGAAACTGGTTAACAGTGCTTTTGTGTTATCAAAAAAGTAGTAGGAAAATTTTTTAAGAGATAGATTGAAGTCTAAAACTCTAATGTGATGGTACCAATAGTTTAAATATCGTGGGTGGAAAAAAAGGACAGCGCTCATAGTAACTTTTCATTATGATCACAAGATGTGTGCAATGTAATCGTAAGAAAGTCAAAATAAAGGTTACAAATTATCAAAATAGAAAGTAGTTATACATTATTAATCTTTAGTAATGTCTGTCACTAGCAACTAATAAGACATTTATATATCCAATTTAAAACCCAAAATAAAGACATGAAATAGGGGTGGTTAAAATCCGATTTTTGGAATCGGAACTGTCGGTTCAAAATCAGTTAGAACCAGATCCAGAACTGTGTGGAACCGATTAAAACCAAAAACGTAACCGGAGGTTGTGGTCCAGTTCTGATTCTATGTTTTTCAGAACCATGAACTGACGATTCTTAAAGCTAGTGGGAACCGGCTGGAGTCGAAAGTTGTGACAAATGATTAGAAGTGGTGGTTCTGATGGTTCAAACCGGTGGTTTCAACATTTTTTTTTTTATTTTCTCAAAACATTTTATCAAAATTTCCAAATTAACTCTTATAACAGCTATAAATGGATGGCTATATAATGGCTAGTTTTAATAGTATTGTGCAAGTTAAATTTTTTAGATTTACTATAAATATCCATTGTTTTCATTCATCCTCACACCAAATTATTTCTCTTTGAAATTGTCCAAATTATTCTCAAATACCGGTTAATGCAAGAACTATAAATAAAGGACCAGGATCCCCTATGAAATAGAAAAGATCATTCATACATAGCATAGTCCAAGCGAACCCACTTAAAATCTTTACTGAACTATGACCGGCCATCATATTAGCAAATAAACGTATTCCAGAAGAAAGAAAACTCAAGTTTCTAGAAATGTTTTAAGAGGGGGGGGGGAGGAAAATTTAGAAAAAGAGAAAAAAAGAAGAAGATTGAATGAATTATCCTGAACCTGCCTCCGCCGCTGTCGCACGAACCATTTATTATGGCTATAGTATCTCCAATCTCTAATTATTCTCTCTAGTTTTTTTATACTTAATTTTTTCCAGAGTTGCATATTATTATTCTATGATGGCAAGCACAGAAAATTCAAGTTCAACAAAGAGCAAGAAAAAGATTAAAGAAACTCAATTTTTCCAACATTTTATAAATATTTAAATTTTAAACAAAAACTATTCTCTAATTTTTTTATTTTAAAATTACGTGAACCGCAACCAGTTCTAACTATTTCAATTCAATTAAACTGAAACCGTCACTTTTCAATTCTATTTTAGTTCCGCATTATTTGGAACTGGAACCTCACCCCTAGATGAAAAGTGAAGAAAAAGCAACATGAGAAACAGCCCCACCAAATCTTTAAAAATAATAATAAAAATAAAAATAAAAAACTAAGTTGCAGAAACTTATCAGCCAACACGCTAAAGAACATATCCATTGTCGGATTACTAATCAGTCTAATAGTGTTGCAAATGCACTACAGACTAAAGCTACTGACTTTTTATTATGTTTTGTGTATAGCAAATATAATTTAGTCAAAATTTAACTCAGTTCTAAATGCGGCATACAGAAAATTTTCTCAGGCTTGGGTTTATTCTCATGTAGAAATTTGCCAGTAATCATATCAAAAAAGAATGAACAGAACAAATGGACACTCTTGTATAATTGTGTTAGATCGGTCAATAATCTCTTCTCCTGCTGTCGACAAGATCACTGCCAAACTCGTCCTCATCATTTTCACATTGTTCTAAAAACTCTTTATAAGCTGGATTATAAGCAACTGCTGCACGCAGATACTCTACAGCTTCAGCTTTGCGACCTTCAATACTCAAACAACTGAAAAACCAAGTTATTCCACTAATTAGTTTTATGAAAAAATAGTGAAAAAACAAGTAGAAAAGGCCAGAATGATTTGGAAGATGAATTTTTTAGTTGTGATTCTTAAACTACCATGTCAATGAAGACCATTAATCAGATATGGTTGCAAGCCGAAGTGCTTAACATTACTATTCCCAAAATTCATACCTTGCTAGCTTTACCAAACTATCAAAGTAATGGAATTTGCAATTTGGGTCCTCTGGCTCTTCTAAAGCTGCAACTCTTTCCAGATGAATGATTCCTTCTGCGTTCTTTCCCTGTCACATGGAAGGAACCACTGAGAGCATTAAAATTTAAATGCCTTGTCAACCAACCCAAATTGATGGCACGGTAATTCTAAATAGCTATAGAAGTGAATGACATAAGAACATTATTAAACTTAAGAAACTTCACAATGTTTATAGCATCCATTTCACTTGGAAGAGAATCAAAGATTTTGTTACTGAGTTTCACCTGCCGTACACAAGCAACACCAGCCCACTGAGATGCAAGAATTAGAAGACCTATGTACTTGACGTCTGCTGGGTGACCATCATGAAATAACTGATAAAAAGTCAAAAGTCATTTCTGATTAGAGGCGTGCAGTTTGGCATAAAAATTACTTGCATAAGTCAGAGAAGCTAAAGCTAGTTTCAAAGATTCTTAGAAAAATATTATCACAAGATTACTTTGCAATACAAGTATTTATAGTGAGTGGGTGGATTGACAATGCTATAAGTCAAAATTCCATGATAATCATGAATCATGAAAGAAGTAAATTCCTAACCAAGCCAAAGTTGACAAAGAACGGAAGGAACAGGCAATATCGAGTACAGACCTTAGAAATAGCACGCTCCAAATGTTCTGTAGCCTCTGCATACATTTCTTTTTGCAGCAGAATCTGCCCCATAAAAACCAGAGCTTCTACACAGTTAGGGTCCTTCTGAAGTGCCAGCCTGCACCCAGATAATAATGCAATAAAATCACCATAAATGAAGTTGGTATTTAGGAAAAGGACAAGGATTAAGAAGAAAAACGCAAGAGCAAATTACCGTAGCACAGGAATCGCTCTCTCTCTTTGGCCACTGGATACAAGTTGGACTGACAGCTGTCAACAATGTAAAAACAGAAGTGAGAAAATTTAATATGCCTATCCAAGAACCAAATAATGCATCCAGTTTCTATTGTAGCCACTCACAGCAACCAGTTTCTTAGGGCTGAAATTTTCCACACAAACACTGCCACTAATGCTTGGGGAATCCAATGTTGCTGTTTCTGGCATGCCCACTTCTTCATAACCTGCTGATGTTGAAGATTCCTTGGGTGGTAACCCTAATTTTGCACGAACAGCAGGATGTTTGAGGGATAATTGCTGCACATTTAGTTGTCTTATATGAGTAATTGAGAACCCTTTTCTTCTGCTATTTTAGTTCATACCAAACATGAATATACGAAATTCAAGATGAATTCCACATATTCTTTTGGAATTCATTTATAGGAAGCAAGGGCTTAATGTTTCATCTAACAATCCACAGGTTGTGCAACATAAATGAAAATGGGAAACCAAAAAAGAATCTACCAAGCCGTTCCAAACCTTGCAGAGTTACAAGTATGTCTGCTCATGTGATAGTCTTAAGTTACTTTTCTTAGGCCCATAAAAGATAATAACCAACCTGGACCATAGTTAATGAACTATTGGTGACCCAATAAACCAGGCTTCCCTGCAAAATTAAACAGATAAAGACAATTGTGAATCTGCATCAAGAAGAAGGTGAGAAGACACTGCCAAAATAAGTAGAAACCTTTCCGAACTGAAATGCAAATCATCAGAATTATGAGGAAAGCAAGAAGTGACTTGGAGGCCACCCAAAACATAAAGCCATGATCTTTGTTCAATTGGATAACAAATGATTTAAAGTTAAGAAAAAAGGATTTTGCTTGTTTATTTGATGTTAAAATCAGAAATTCCTGTTTGAAGAGTACGTAACTACATCTTAGCTCATTTATTTGTGATCTTTTTGGGCTCTCCTTTCTCGAGTTGGAAAAATAATAACTCCAGCGCAAGGACCTCAACTCTCAATAGGAGGTCGAACCAAGGACCTATGGAAGTCGGGATAATACCAATAAATTAACATGGTAGCAAAACAATTGGATTAAGGGGAAAGCAAGACCGATCAGTAAATTAATACAGGTCGAGTGCAGAGAACAAAGATATAGAAAACTTTTGGTTAGCGACTTTTAGTAATTTTTATCGTTAACAAAAGGACAGGTAACAGATCATGTGATGGAGAGAATCGAAATGTCTGAAGGCTATTTTAATTTAATTGTTAATTAGGCTTCTCTTTAGAGATCTTTAACATTTAGGATTTTAATGTCAAGGCTACCACTGATTGACCAAATCAACCTGCTCCTGAGTTGTACTTGGGACAAAAAGTTAGTGGCTTATTAGTTCAAGTTTTGTGCATCTAAATAGGACAGGCTGATCTCAGCTTTTGGAAGGTTAATAACTGGGACTGATCCCTCTTTGGTCTTCTCTTACTGTGTCTCTATTTCATTTCTCTTGATCTCTCTCTTTCTCCTCTCCTCTCGTCGCCCTTGTAAATCATCATATACACTTGGATTGGCACAAAGAAAATAAATTCCCAAGAATATTCAACCAATTTCAATATTCCCAAGAAGGTTAGTTCAGAAAAAGTGATGTAAGCTCAAAAAAAGAAAATATAAACTCGGATGTAGAGTTACCTGTGGAATAGAGTAGCCAATGAAAAATAAAGGCACAGCCAGAATATCCAAATACAACTTGTAATACTGCAATAAGAAAGCTTCCCATCATTAACAAGTAAAATACTAACAAATAAGGAAAATTAATCTATTTTAACAACCAAATAATCAACCCCTTCAAGATAAAGTACCCAGAAACTAACAAAAAATTACAGGCCACTCACTTTTGCCAATAAGGCCAATATTCCATTTGTCTTTTGAACAGAAAATTTGTCAAAAGAGAGCTGAAAAATATACAAAGTCAGCAAAATGTAAATAATTCCTGTGATGTAAAAAAAAAAAAAAAGCTGCCAGTAAACAATGTCACATGAAATATATTCTAACAAATTTAAAGAGAAAGGGTCAAGAAAATAGAGCAGAAAATTTCTTTAAAAGATAGCAAGTTAAGAGATAAAAAGGATATCAGATGTTAGATTTACATTCAGATGCAGTAACTATTTCTATTATAAAAAAGAATCATAGCTGTCACAAGCCAAATATATTGAGTGCCGACTGTATATTACAGCCTAAAGAGAGGAAGAAGAAGAAAGAAAGAAATCTAAACAAAATTACAGCCACCAAATTCTAATGCACGTAGTAATGTCAAAGGTATATAATTTCATACAATATTGTAATATTTTTAATAATCGTCTCATTGACCAATTTCAAATTTCAGGACAAAGAAAACTATTTAGTTAGGCTACAAAAGAGTTGCACTTTAGACTTACGATTTTAATTTGAACAAGAAAAGAGATGCCCAACTTAAAACTTTTGCTACCCCATCTAGTTCTAAATTTATATAGTTACTGAATAAACATACATGAGCCCATGTCAGCCAAGCATACAATGCTTAAATTTCGAGTTTGTGCATAAAAGATGATTTGTATAATTTGTAAAGAACTATCAAAATCACGTATCCCCGAGCCAAATTAAGCCTGTTATTAATAACTCAGTAATTAGGATAGAACTCGTTGCACTACCACCCAAGTGCAAACAAAAGCAAAGCATCTCTGCTTTGTAAAATATCCTCTTAGGGGATCTGATCCTACAACAGTTGAAAGAGCAGAAGCATAAAAACTAATAAGAGTATGATATACCTGAACATTAGCGTAGTGCAAGCTAGCAATCAGTAATGGAAAGATGGGGCCTAAAACACCGTGAGGAAATTCAGTCAAATTTTGAAACCACAGAGTGCCACCCTGTAATCGATTACACAGAAATTATTTTCATGTAACTAAATTGAAGCAATTAACTCATAAATGAGATGAAGTCCCCATAGAATTACATGTTTTACATATGTCAAACAAATATAAAAATCATATTTGATCATGTTACAAAGCAATTCAAACAACATGTTTCATTTCATTGACTTATTGAAAACATTAAAAAGATATTTAACAAGATAAATTATAAGAACAAATAGGAGATTTGTTTAAAGTTTAAATATCTCACAAAATGTCATTTTCAAGTTAATCCTACAACAAAATGAAATACCATAAAGGTTATTTATATATAAAAGTAATATTAAAATGTTGCAATTAGAGTGTAAGTAATGAGCTTGAAAGCCACTTCCTAGCACCTTTAAATGTCCTGTTCAATTCTGAAAACTGAACATAAATGATATAAATCTGAATGATGACTGCACCATCATAAAATATCAACTTCTATACACTAATGATGCTAGTTCCTTACACATTCAAAACCTGGATGATGATCCAAGGACATTCTTCGAATACTGGTCATCCACAAAAGAAAGCATGGCACCTGCAAATAAATTTAAATAATGAATCAGAAAATTCATGCCTTCCAAAGTTTTTGAATAAAAAATTATAATCTTCCTTTCCCTCCAAGAATACTATAACTAATCATTTTATGAAAGAATGTGATCGAGACAAGTTAAATAATATTTTGTCAATTTGTCATGAAAATGTTTTTGACTTTGTAGCAATCTTTCAGCAACATCACAGAACACATCCTCCTCACCATCATAAATTCTCTTCAAGTCCTCATTCACTGCTTACAATCAGACAAACTCATCCGTATCATATTATAACAGTCGACTATACCTCATCACCTCTGTAGTCATATCAAAGGATTATAATAAGATTTTAATGCTCGGTTAACACTAATGCTACAGGTTACTTAAATCGCAAGGAGACTGTATTTTTCTCAGTTAGGGTAAGTGAGAATATAGTATCTTGTAATAAAGCACAGCAATCCAGTACAATCTAGTTGCCTGGCCCTACTGGTAAACTTTTAATGGCAGAGAATGGGCAAACCAGGTTCAGATTTTATAAATTGAATAAATAATAAATAAGTGAAACAAGCAAGGCCTACAAAGGGGTATAGAAGTGGACAAACCAATACCATTGTCATTTCGTATGCAGCCAATTATACATTTTCAAATTATGTTGTTTCTTTCCTATATAAGGGCAAACTTGATGAACAATGCTAAAGGGACTAATAGTAACGAGTCCCTTGCTGGGCAGACACAACATTCTGGCAGCTAACTCAATATTTGCTCGTAATCCAGAGTGCATATCCAATCTCCTTATCGTTCACTTCTCTTTTCCACTATATTTAGAGTTGCCAAATAATGACTCGACATGAAAATTGAGCAGCTTATTCCACAAGGGCCAAAAATTTTCCATCGCAGAATGTAGTATAAGAAAAAAGATGTGTTGTACCTGGACAGAGAAATACGCAAAAAACCATAAAAGTGAAGGACAACCAATAGCTTTTCGCTTCCTCCGAAAGACTGAAATTTGATCTATGTAACTCCTTCCTGACAGAGGTGGCGGGAAAGGAGGAGGCACTAAGAGAAACATATATGATTTTTTGAAAATTAATCCCAGGTTAATTTTGAATTCCTGAAACTAAATAGAAAATAGAAGATGTTTTATTGCAATACCGCCATTAAAAATTCTCATTTTGGTAAGGTTCAGACGAAAAACTCACATTTAGGAAATAGCTCTGATATCCTTTTCATCTTGTTAAGTTGCAAAACGAGTACAGGGAACAATGTAATTCTCATAGCTACTGTGGCTGAAGCAATGACTATCCACCTGAAATTTTTGCAAATTAAATTAAAAAAAAAAAAAAAAAAAAAAAGGAACAAACTATTCATCTCTGAATTTTCCATGTTCGCTCATTAATTTTCACTTTTCCTCAGCAATCAAATAGATAACAGAAGCTAAACAAGCTCACCAAGGCAAGCCAGTGAGATTATGGAATCCATCAAGCAAGGAAATCAATGCACGGACGGGAAGAATTGACTCTTCTCCACCACTGCTACCATTAACCACACTCTCAATGACCCCATCAACTTCAAAATCAGTAGGTTTTGACTCAGTAGCCGAATCAACAAAAAACCCCGAGTCATCATTTGAGCGAGTCGAGAACGATCTACCGTTAAGAAAATGAAAAGCAAAGAGTGAGTTGAAGAAGTGAGGCCTGAGTGAATTGTTAGGGGTAATTGGAGGTTGTGAGCGAATAGGGCTAGGATTTGTGAGAAGGTGAGAGATAGAGCCACAAGAGAGAGTAGAAAGATAAGAGAGGGGATATGAACGGCGGAGGTGGGAGAGCAAGAGCTTTGAGCTGGCCATAACAGGCAAACAGCCAGGTTTTTATTACAAAAGTAAATAGGAAGATATTTATGCAGTCCTTGAGGTTTAACAAAATTAATCACTTCATCCTTGCAGTTTAAACATCCCCAAAATTTGATTCCGTAGATCTCTTTGGTCCTTCTGTCAAAAAAATACAATTTTTGCCATTAAATCTATATCTATACATATATAAAAGTAGGAATGGGTGGAAAATATTGGGATTGCCAAAAACATCCTATTTAGTGTATAGATTGACAGCATATCATTAAGAATAATAAAGGTAATTTAATTTTGACTGGTCATATTAATTTCCTATTTAAATCTAAATTCAATTAGATAAAATAAAAAATTATATTATTATCATTATATACTATATAAGGTATATAGTAAACATGGTAAGAATATAACATATTTAGAGATTTTAAATTTATTGGTTGAAACAATAAAGGTAATTTAATTTTAATTGGTATATTAATTTCATATTAAAATCAAAATTTTATTGGATAGACTAAGAAATTATATTACATATTAAATAAACTATGTATTAAATATGGTAAAAATATAATATCTTCAAGGACTTTAATATTATTGATTGAAAAAGTAATTAAATTTTGATTGGTTATATTATACTATATAAGGTACGTGTTAAACATGGTAAGAATATAATATTTTTTATTATTATTTTCAATAAATTTTTAATTTGATTGGTTGTAATTATTTCCTACAAATAATTTATTCTACAAAAAAAATAAATGTAATTTATTATTATTCATTAAGGAAAATATTATAAGATTTATTGTTTGATATAAAATAGAAAATAACACTCACTAGAAATATACATATAAAACTATGATATAACACGTTAAATTAGCAGACCATATAACACATTGAAAGAATTTTTTTTTCCTCAAGAAAAGCAGCCATAAAAAAATTAATTATATGCTCATAGACTTTAGCAAAAAGTTAAAAAAAAAAAAAAAAAAAAAAAAAAAAAAAAAAACCAAAATCATAAATAATGCTCTAAAACAATGGTTAAGATATTAATTATTAAAATAGCTAATAGTGGTTTCTCATATTATAGTAATATAGACAGATTATGATATTATATTATATAGGAAAAATTAAGTTAATTAAATGTAAATTGTCATAAAAAAATTTAAATTGGTTGATAAGTAATTTTATTTTTATGAAAACTTGGTAATCAAATTATAGAAATATTTTATTATTATGAATATATTTTTACTTAACAAGTTATTTAATTATTAAATTTTTTATTGTATTATTTTTTAAAATGTTCTTTTTTCTATTTTGTGAATGCTCTTAATTTTTGTTAATAATATAAACTGTTTGGTAATATTATAATTTACAATAAAATTACATTTACTTGCAACGACAGATGGCAGCGGGGCGGGTACCCGCTAGAAATCAACTACACAAACCCAAACCCGATTGTCAATTCAAGTACCCCTACCCGTTCCAAATCTATTAAGGAATAAACCAACAATACTGAATCCGTTTAGAGCTACCCGTATATTGCTTGAACCCATTTAAATTACCCATTTAATCATAAATTCAATCAATCCATTTGAAAACTGAACCTGTTTGAAACCCGAATCCAAACCTGAATATGCAACATAAAGTATATAAAAAATGTATTAAAATTCAACCTGAAAATAATAAAACAATTCAACCCTAAATAATCACAACAACAATACTAATAATATTAAAATAGAACAAAAATTAAAATTCAACCCAAATAAATAATTCATAGAATCAAACCCAATATCTTGATTAAACAATTTGACAATCAAAAATTCATTAAACTTCAATAATAATAATAATAATAATGACCATTAACCAAATTAAAAATCAATTAAAACATAATAATACTAAACTAGAACAGAACATATAGAATGAGAACTAAATCCATATAAAACATAACAAAATAATATCTTAATAAAAAAGAAAAAAGTTATACAATTAAAAAATGCATTAGAATAAAACAATACTACAACAAAAACACAAGGAATTTTACATAAACATAATATTACTTACTGCATGTAGTTAAATTAATCATTGAATTAACAAGTACAAGTAAAATTTTTGTTTCAAATTCAGCCATCTAACCAGCTTGGTTTCCAACTTAATAGCAACTACATGTAGTAAAATTAATTATTTAATTAACAAGTACAAGTAAAATTCTGTTTCAAATTTAGCCATCTAACTAGCCTGGTTTCTACATTTCATGTCATAACATTATCAAAATATCCATCTGTTGGTACTGCATTTATTATATGAGTTTCAAATTGACTTGTTTCTCACACAAACTGACCAATTTCGCTTCTCTTTTTCTCTTTTAATATATACATTTTCAAGAAATTAATTAGTTTCATTCAACATAACAAGAAGCTTTGAACCTGAAAATGCCTAATCACATTCTTGGACTCCGCACATTTTACATTCCAAGATTTTTGCAATCTGGGGAGAAAAAAAGGGAAGATAAATTCAACAAATACAGCTCCTGTTTCATCTAGGATATAAACATAATAATTTCACCTGAAAAAGTAATCCATTTTAAATGGAAAATAACAAATAAAACATGCACAAAACCCACAAATGAAAAAATAAAACATTAAACATCTATCTTTGTCTCCCTCGGTTAAACCCACAAATTAATTCAACAATATATTCAACAATTCCTCATCTTTGTCCGTTTATATGTATTTATATTAAAAAAAAAAAAGGAAAAGGAAAAGAAACAAAGGCAAAGAAGGAAATAAAATAAATTCAGAATTAAGTAAAAAGAAGATCAAGAATGGAAGTGGAGGAACCTCGCACTGGTAATACGGTTGAAGAGTAAGACTGCTGCGAAGGCGACAGCCGCGAGCGACGGCAGCGATGAGAAGGTATAGAACAATAAGACTGAATAGGGTAGAACCATAGAAGGAGAGAAGAGGAGCAACCTGAGGATCAGGAAGCCATCCCTGACTGACCTCCTCTTCCATAGTCCATGTTGTCGTAACACAGGCAGGCTGGAAGAAACCCTAATTCCTATAGGAGAGCCACCTCACATGGGAAGTGTTTTTACCAACCCCGTTCGACTGAGTCAACTAGGCTTGAATAAAATTTATATTAAAACGACAGAATAAAATTTACTAAAATGCTCTTACATATTAAAACGAAAGCGTTTTATCAAGAACAAAAGTTGGCTTTCTTCCTCACCAACTCCCATTAGATTTTTTCGAAGTTCGTCGTCCACGAACAATGAGATGAATTCTGGAGAGCGAGGATTCAAGTCAATGAAAAGAGGAATTCAAAGCATTATGAAATGTCTTATCATTATTGAATTCAAAGACACCATACTTATCTTTTTCATCCAACAAACACTGAACAAATTTCAAAGGATCCTTCAATCTTTTTGGATTAGTAACTAGTTATTTTCCAGATTTGCCATTAAAGCAAAATTCAACAGATTAGCCATTGAAGCAAAATCAACATCAACAGGACCCTTAAATCACTCTCCAAATTTCAACAGAAAATCAATCCCCAAATTGCAGAAAATCGAAACTTCACCAAATTCGACAAAACCACAGTCCAAGTTCCTCAAAATTTACTGTGAAAATTTAAAGTTAATTTCTTAGAATTGTGACTAATTATAGCAAATCCTCAAAATTCTCAATTTATAGATCCAACTTCAAATCACTCAATTCTTTTATCAAATTCTAAATTGAGGTAAGAATCAAACATAACTCCCACAAAAACACGTATTCAAGCTTACCAGATCAGAATAGCCTCCAGAACAGCAAAACTCAACCAAAGACTTAAAAATAACAAAAATTTAATCCTTTAATTCGTGAAAACGGGAGCTAAATGATCAAACCATGGCAGGAAACATTCTTATCGGGACTGGAGAAACATGATGGTGTCTTGTCTTCACCGACCGGTGGCCGGAGCACGGGCAGAGGGAGAGAAGCAGTAGCTTCTGTCGCGTGTGTGAACCCCTCCCCCCGAAAACACATAGGCATGTGAATGCATGTGACTAAGGGCAGAAATGCACGTGAATGTATGAGTCGCCACCTTGTTTAATTATTTTAGGGTAAACTAGGAAAAACCCTAAGTGACTCCATTTTTAATTAACCTAATTACTAGATTAATTATCCCAATGATTAAGGCACAATCTACGAACCCGAGATGGATCCCGAGACCATGTCATGCTGATGAACTGACCGATGAATGAATGTTTTGCAGGGTGAATGATGTAATTCGACCAAATGAAATATTTTAAGTGATTTCGACTTGCCGCCCGGGGTGAAATCCCGAACGTGCCTACGTACTTCCGTTTGAATGGAAGATCAAAGTCAACGTAGTTCGATAGGCCTTTTTAAAAGGGCTTTGAATGGTGTATGCTTAATGCATGAGTGTGTATGCTTTGTGCATGATTGTGTGTATCCTTCGTGCATTTTGTTTAGGCATTTTTGCCTGAAAGATTGATTGATTTAGGCAACTTGGTGCCAAAAGTGTTGATTTCGAGGCTTTTAGCCAGGAGAATTGATTTGGGCTTATTCTTACCAAAGTGATTGGTTGGGCTGATGGTTGCCAACAATGTCGTTTTAAGGCTTTTAGCCAAAATGAGTTGATTTAGGCAATTAGTTTGCCAAAATGTGTTCGGGCGATTGTCGCCAAAATTGATTGATTTTATTAAGGCATTTTGCCAAAAATCTGTCAATTTAGGCAATTAGTTTGCCAAATGATGTCGATGTGATTTAAACAATTTGTTTGCTAAAAATACAGTTTAGGCGATTGTCGCCAAAATAGGTTGATTTTAAGGCTTTTAGCCGAAATTAGGCAATTTGTTTGCCAAAATGTGTGATTTAGGCGATTGTCGCCAAAATGATTGATTTTAAGGCCTTTGGCCAAAATGTTTTGATTTAGGCAATTAGTTTGCCAACAGGTGCGATTTAGGCGATTGTCGCCAAAATGGTTGATTTACGGCCTTTGGCCAAAATGACGTTTTTTAGGCAATTAGTTTGCCAAAAAACGCGATTTAAGCGATTTGTCGCTAAAATTGTTAATCTCATTTATAGGCAATTTGTTTGCCAAAATTTGATTAAGCCATAGGCAATTTGTTGCCAAAGTGATCGATTAAGGCTTTTTAGTCACAATTATTGATTAATTGAACTTAAGCCGAATTTGTTCGAAATAAGGCAGTTGAACCGTAGTTATTAATTAACTAAACTCTTTCAGCCAATATTGTCGGATTTAAGCTTTAATGCCACGGTTATTAATTAACCGGACGTTTAAGCTTAATCGTATTTATTTAAGACAGTTTATTTGTCTAAATGATGATGTGAATGCATTTATGCAGTTATAGAATTATTAAGAGTAGAAAAGAAGTATGCATGAAGTGCTAAAATTAAATAGGCAGAGTTTCGTTTACGTACCTGATTTAATCGTCGACCACTTCTTAACTCCAGGTTAAGCTCCTCGTTTAGGTATATTAATTAATTTTAATTTTATTTAATTTTAGTGGTCAAATATCATAATAAAAATGCAATAAAAATTAAATTAAAATGCATAAAGCGGTAAAGAAGGACGCAAAGAGCGTGAGAGGGAGAGGGTTTCGTCCGTCAACACAGACCAGAGTACCAGAAATAGGCTGAAAATGGCCTATTTATAGGCAATTTTCGGGTCCCGGGCGGCAGGTGCCGCCCAGGTTGGGCGGCTGCTGCCGCCGTGCTTGGCGGCCGGCGGCCGGCTCCGCCGTGACCGGCGGCAGGCGCCGCCGTGCCCGGTGTGGACACCGTGCCTCGCTCCGGGAGCCTTTTTGGGAGTGCCGGACCTCCGAAAAATATTCCGGGACCTGTTCCGCGATCCTCGCGACATTTCGGACGTTTTAAGTACCATATTGACATATTTTCGGTGAACTTCTGAAATAGCCTCCGGTCCGGCCGGACTGTTTGCAGTCCGGGAAAACAGGCTTTCTGAGCCTCAAAATTTGGGTATTCACAGTTGCCCCCCACCGTCGACCAAAAAAATGATTTATGGGAGTCGGTGGTTGTCTGAAACGTAAATTTTGTAGGCGAAAATTGGACGCGTCCAGAAGACCCGCCTCTTGACTATTTGCTTATAAATAGCTTGAAAAAACTCATTTTCATTCATTCTAAACTTTCTAACCTAAGGAACTCTCTCAAATTCTCTCAACTTCTAAAGCTCCAAATTTTTTTTTTTTTTTTTCATGGCTTCCTCTGATCTGAGCGGTGAGGAGTACCTGGAGTCTCTGGGGATCTCACTTGACGAGGTCAACCTTACGGCGGACGCTAACACTTACGCCTCCGTAACAGGCATCTTCGCCCAGGTACGCCTCCTCTTTTTTTTTTTTTTAGGGGCTGACAAAATGGGGATTGTGATTTTTCGGGCCTCCTATGGCCAGAAAGAGAACTTTGGGCCTTCGTGGCCTGAATGTGCTTTTCGGGCCTTAGGCCGAATTGTGAATTGTCGGGCCTCTATGGCTAGAGTGTGATTTTCGGGCCTTAGGCCGAATTTGTGATTTTCGGGCCTTAGGCCGAATTTGTGAATTTTGGGCCTCTGCGGCCGAATTGTGATTCTCGGGCCTCTGTGGCCGAATTGTGAATTTTTATTTTTCTGTATTTGTTGTTTTATTAGTATGCATGCTAAGATATTACCCTTAGTAAAGAACCAAAGGAACAATTCTTATATTACTTTACCTTTTAGGATCCTTACATTAAATTGGATGTGGCTGAGACCTCTATGTTCGAAATCCCGATCGAGATATTGGATCCGAGCCACCCGGTCGGGGCAATCATCAATCCGTCCCGTCTGGATTACTTGAGGCATTTTGATGCTGGCCGAAATAGCCACAAGGAGTTGCTGGGTGCTTTGGCCGAGAGATGGTGAGATACTACTAACACTTTTCATTTTTCTTGGGGCGAGATGACAATGACCCCTGTGGATTTTTCTGTGATTACCGGAATCCCTTTTGGTATTCGGACGATTGAATTATATGATGACTGGAGGACAGAGATTTCCCCTGATCGGATGGCGGAATTGACCTGCCTCGGATTGTCGGGCCAGGCTCTGCTACTCCAGCTTTGAGTGTTTCCAGGCGCTGGCTATATCTCCAAGCCCCCGGCATTTATGCTAGACATAGGCGGGGAGGGCTGACGGCTACTTAGGTGGCCAGATTCACTTTGTTGCTGATGTTTGCTTCGACCTTTTGGTCCAACAGGAAAGAAAGGTTTAATCCTTCTATCTTGAAGAGTTTAGAAAACCTAGCCCATCTCACGGAGTACGACTAGGCCGGCGCTATTCTGAGCCGTATGTATGATGACATGTGTGATCTGAGTCGGAGCCACTGTAAACTTAGCGGGACCTATTACTTCTGGGAGGTAATGCGAAGAACATTCTGTATATTTTTCTATTTTATTAGCCCTCTTTTGACTCTCGTTTCTTCTTTGTTGCAGATTTGGGCATTTGAGTATTTTCCTTACACTCGCCCGGAGCAGATTCATGCAGATCTCGGATTAGGGCTGGTACCTTTGGCTTGGAGATGGTACCGAACAAACCTTCATACCAGTCGGCATAAGCACTCGCTAAAAGACCTGAGAACCTTTTTTGATACATGTAGCCCGGCGCAGGTATGTGTTCAGTAATTCTTGAATACGTTGAATAAAAAAGATTTATCAACATATTTGCATCTTTTTTAGGTTGAGGTGGGGGCGATGGCCATTCGCCTACAGAGCTGGATCCAGGTTGATCCTCATTTCCAGCGGTCGGATGACTTGTCTCGGCGAAGGGTGATCCTGTCGCATCCCGTCCTGAGACGATATTACTTGGGCGAGAGAGTAGACTTTTAAATAAGAGGCTGTCGTTCCATCCCTTATCCTCCTCCCAGGGACATGCGAGCGGGCAGGCAGATGACTCTCACCGATGCGCATACTGAGGGTATTCCGTATGGAGAGTTCATCTTGGAGGGAGATTATGCTGAGTTCTGCAGACTCTTTCTGATGCAGCCTATTGGATCGCGGCTTGACAATTTTCAGAGATCAGGTCCTTTCCATCCGCCCGCCACCCGCTCTTCTCGGGCTGCGGGTTCTTCGAGTAGGACTCCAAAGAGGAGGCCTACGACTGATCCTTCTTCTTCTACTCGGGCTTAAGGTTCATCTCAAGCCGGCCCTAGCCACTCGGCCGGCCATTCCAGGGCTCCCCGGGCTGTGACAGAGGCTACCAGGTCACTTCATTCAGACTTGGCCAATTTACATCTTCCGTACAGCATTTCCTACCATACTCCTGACGCTCCTTTAGCCTTTCGAGAGGTCTCGCTGGAAAATGTGGATCGCCTGGCTCTGCCTTCTGAGGACATTACTGAGGTAAGTAAAAACTGCTAAATCTCTCACAAAAACGATTCATAAGAGATTTGACGTTGATTTGCATTTTTTTTATAGGTTCATGTTGGATTGATCAATCAGATGATGGAATTGATGCTCGGGATGCAACAGGAACTGTCTTCGTCCTGGACTCGTGAGGCTTACAACGATCAGAGAAGGCAGAGGCCCCGTCGCTGAAGCCATGATTGCCGGATTTTTCTATTCTTCTTTCTTTCTTTCTTGTCTGACTACTGTACTAAACTTTGATCGTGCTTCTGTACTGTATCGTTGTACTGAGTTTTATTTTGTACCTGCACTTGGTTAGTATTGAAATATATGTATGCATGCTTATTGTATTTGAAACAAAATGGGAGGACTTCATCATTTTGGCTTATGGACAAAATACACTCCTTTCTTTTTTTTTTTTTTATGCGTGGCGGCCGCTGCCGCCGTCATTCAGTGGCAATTTGGCGGCCGCTGCCGCCGTCATTCGGTGGCAATTCGGCGGCTGCTGCCGCCCTCATTCGGTGCATTTTCTCCTATTAAAGCTTGTTCTTTGTGTCGGCTCTTCACTCATTCCTTATCTTCTCTCTTCTTCTTTTCTCTCTGTGTTTATCTTTTCCAAAGAATGAATCCTTCTTTCAATCCTAGCATGCACAGCTGGGCTAAAAGTCTCTCCAAAGTTGAAAAGATCAACTTGAAGAGGTATGGCCTCTCTCCTATCATTACCCTTAGGGGGGTAGTGATCGACTGGAACTTTTTATGGGCCTGTATCAGACTCTGGGACCCTGAGGCCCACGTTTTTCGGTTCGGGGCCATGATGGAGGAGATGTGTCCTCTTTTCCAGGAGTTTTGTGCTATCATAGGGTGTGACCCTAATGCCCCTTTAGTCAGGCATGAGGTTAAAGTTGGGTATGTTCAGTCATTTGAAAATTTATTTCAATTCAGCCGGCCACAAGCTAAGGCCATGATTGTTGACGACCAGAAGGCGATTCTGATGCCCCTGATTGATGAATTTTCAGAGGTCCGTTTGGATGACCCAGACCGGATGAGGCTTAGGATGCGGGCCTTTGTATTTTGCTTATTATCTGGTTTCTTGTTTAACAAGGATCCAGGCTTCGGGGATCTGCGATTTTGTCCTATGATTCGACAAATGGAGGACATGGGTTGCATTGGTGGCATTGTGCTAGCAGAAACTATCAGGAGCCTTGACAGAGCTGTTTTAGGCTTCGAGGACTGGACGGTTTCCCCCGATTATTCTCCAGGTACTTCTCTCTTCTTTTCCCTATTTTTTGTTTTGATTCATTCCTTTGTAATAGAAAGGATCCATTACTCAGGTTTGGTTGAAGGACCACCTCCAAGTGGTTGCTGCTCCAACTTTATTGCCCTATAACCCTGTCCAGTATCGTATGCGGAAGATTTTGATTACATACCCGTCCGTTGATGCGTGGACTTCATGGCTAATTGAATTAGGTCCAGAGGAGGTGTTGTGGTTCGTACCTTGGTATGATATCAACCGGTTTATTCAGGTTAGCTTCCGCCATACTCAGGTTTACCTGTTGGGCCTTACACATTGCACCTGGTACTGTGCTTCATGCTTTCTGAGACAGATGGGGATAGATCAGACTGTTCCGACCATGGATGATTCCCTAGCTGATTCAGCCATCACTCCGGGAGTTACTCGAGCCGTCCTTAGGGCCTAGGTTAGGGACCATCATATGGTTAGACCTTCACCTAATCCTGCTGATATTCAGACTTCTCCTGAGTACCGGTCTTGGTTTATGACCATTGTCTGGCCAGTTGAGAAGCTGAGGAGGAACGCACTGCTGAGTGTACTTGAAGGTTGGACTCAGGCTGACGCTGGCAATGAGGCTGGGACTGATGAGGGGATCATGTTGGCTCCTCGGACGGGCGAGGCTGGAGGGAGTTCAGCAACTGGGGATGATTCGGAGGACGTTGCCCCACGGAGGCGACGGGGTACCTAGACTCTGATAGGCTTTTGGGCTTTGTTGTTTGTTGTTGTTGTTTTTACTCTTTTGTTTTTTTTTTATTATTTGGGACTTTGGCTTTGAATTTTGGATGTTGTTTGGAGTTTTGGACTTAGATTTCTGGATGTATGTTTGTTTTTTGGTCTTGGACTTTATCGTTTGAATTTGGATTGCTTGACCTTATTGTTTCTAATTGGGCATGTCATTTGATTTTTAAGCTTTCCAAACATTTTCCAACTTTATTTATTCAAGCTCTGATTTTTTTGCCTAAGCCGCCCTTTTTCTAATCATCCCCAGTTGCTGAACTCCCTCCAGCCTCGCCCGTCCGAGGAGCCAACATGATCCCCTCATCAGTCCCAGCCTCATTACCAGCGTCAGCCTGAGTCCAACCTTCAAGTACACTCAGCAGTGCGTTCCTCCTCAGCTTCTCAACTGGCCAGACAATGGTCATAAACCAAGACCGGTACTCAGGAGAAGTCTGAATATCAGCAGGATTAGGTGAAGGTCTAACCATATGATGGTCCCTAACCCAGGCCCTAAGGACGGCTCGAGTAACTCCCGGAGTGATGGCTGAATCAGCTAGGGAATCATCCATGGTCGGAACAGTCTGATCTATCCCCATCTGTCTCAGAACGCATGAAGCACAGTACCAGGTGCAATGTGTAAGGCCCAACAGGTAAACCTGAGTATGGCGGAAGCTAACCTGAATAAACCGGTTGATATCATACCAAGGTACGAACCACAACACCTCGTCTGGACCTAATTCAATTAGCCATGAAGTCCACGCATCAACGGACGGGTATGTAATCAAAATCTTCCGCATACGATACTGGACAGGGTTATAGGGCAATAAAGTTGGAGCAGCAACCACTTGGAGGTGGTCCTTCAACCAAACCTGAGTAATGGATCCTTTCTATTACAAAGGAATGAATCAAAACAAAAAATAGGGAAAAGAAGAGAGGAGAAGTACCTGGAGAATAATCGGGGAAACCGTCCAGTCCTCGAAGCCTAAAGCAGCTCTGTCAAGGCTCCTGATAGTTTCTGCTAACACAATGCCACCAATGCAACCCATGTCCTCCATTTGTCGAATCATAGGACAAAATCGCAGATCCCCGAAGCCTGGATCCTTGTTAAACAAGAAACCAGATAATAAGCAAAATACAAAGGCCCGCATCCTAAGCCTCATCCGGTCTGGGTCATCCAAACGGACCTCTGAAAATTCATCAATCAGGGGCATCAGAATCGCCTTCTGGTCGTCAACAATCATGGCCTTAGCTTGTGGCCGGCTGAATTGAAATAAATTTTCAAATGACCGAACATACCCAACTTTAACCTCATGCCTGACTAAAGGGGCATTAGGGTCACACTCTATGATAGCACAAAACTCCTCGAAAAGAGGACACATCTCCTCCATCATGGCCCCGAACCGAAAAACGTGGGCCTCAGGGTCCCAGAGTCTGATACAGGCCCATAAAAAGTTCCAGTCGATCACTACCCCACTAATGGTAATGATAGGAGAGAGGCCATACCTCTTCAAGTTGATCTTTTCAACTTTGGAGAGACTCCTAGCCCAGCTGTGCATGCTATGATTGAAAGAAGGATTCATTCTTTGGAAAAGATAAACACAGAGAGAAAAGAAGAAGAGAGAAGATAAGGAATGAGTGAAGAGCCGACACAAAGAACAAGCTTTTATAGGAGAAAATGCACCAAACGAGGGCGGCAGCAGCCGCCGAATGATGGCAGCAGCAGCCGCCGAATTGCCCCGAATGACGGCGGCAGCGGCCGCCGAATTGCCACTGAATGATGGCGGCAGCGGCCGCCACGCATAAAAAAAAAAAAAGAAAGGAGTGTATTTTGTCCATAAGCCAAAATGATGAAGTCCTCCCATTTTGTTTCAAATACAATAAGCATGCATACATATATTTCAATACTAACCAAGTGCAGGTACAAAATAAAACTCAGTACAACGATACAGTACAGAAGCACGATCAAAGTTTAGTACAGCAGTCAGACAAGAAAGAAAGAAAGAGGAACAGAAAAATCCGGCAATCATGGCTTCAGCGACGGGGCCTCTGCCTTCTCTGATCGTTGTAAGCCTCACGAGTCCAGGACGAAGACAGTTCCTGTTGCATCCCGAGCATCAATTCCATCATCTAATTGATCAATCCAACAGGAACCTATAAAAAAAAATGCAAATCAACGTCAAATCTCTTATGAATCGTTTTTGTGAGAGATTTAGCAGTTTTTACTTACCTCAGTAATGTCCTCAGAAGGCAGAGCCAGGCGATCCACATTTTCCAGCGAGACCTCTCGAAAGGCTAAAGGAGCGTCAGGAGTATGGTAGAAAATGCTGTACGGAAGACGTAAATTGGCCAATTCTGAATAAAGTGACCCGGTAGCCTCTGTCACAGCCCGGGGAGCCCTGGAATGGCCGGCCGAGTGGCTAGGGCCGGCTTGAGATGAACCTTCAGCCCGAGTAGAAGAAGAAGGATCAGTCGTAGGCCTCCTCTTTGGAGTCCTACTCGAAGAACCCGCGGCCCGAGAAGAGCGGGTGGCGGGCGGATGGAAAGGAGCTGATCTCTCAAAATTGTCAAGCCGCGATCCAATAGGCTGCATCAGAAAGAGTCTGCAGAACTCAGCATAATCTCCCTCCAAGATGAACTCTCCATACGGAATACCCTCAGTATGCGCATCGGTGAGAGTCATCTGTCTGCCCGCTCGCATGTCCCCGGGAGGAGAATAAGGGATGGAACGACAGCCTCTTATTTGAAAGTCTACTCTCTCGCCCAAGTAATATCGTCTCAGGACGGGATGCGACAGGATCACCTTCCGCCAAGACAAGTCATCCGACCGCTGGAAATGAGGATCAACCTGGATCCAACTCTGTATGCGAATGGCCATCGCCCCCACCTCAACCTAAAAAAGATGCAAATATGTTGATAAATCTTTTTTATTCAACGTATTCAAGAATTACTGAACACATACCTGCGCCGGGCTACACGTATCAAAAAAGGTTCTCAGGTCTTTTAGCGAGTGCTTATGCCGACTGATATGAAGGTTTGTTCGGTACCATCTCCAAGCCAAAGGTACCAGCCCTAATCCGAGATCTGCATGAATCTGCTCCGGGCGAGTGTAAGGAAAATACTCAAATGCCCAAATCTGCAACAAAGAAGAAACGAGAGTCAAAAGAGGGCTAATAAAATAGAAAAATATACAGAATGTTCTTCGCATTACCTCCCAGAAGTAATAGGTCCCGCTAAGTTTACAGTGGCTCCGACTCAGATCACACATGTCATCATACATACGGCTCAGAATAGCGCCGGCCCAGTCGTACTCCGTGAGATGGGCTAGGTTTTCTAAACTCTTCAAGATAGAAGGATTAAACCTTTCTTTCCTGTTGGACCAAAAGGTCGAAGCAAACATCAGCAACAAAGTGAATCTAGCCACCTGAGTAGCCGTCAGCCCTCCCCGCCTATGTCTAGCATAAATGCCGGGGGCTTGGAGATATAGCCAGCGCCTGGAAACACTCAAAGCTGGAGTAGCAGAGCCTGGCCCGACAATCCGAGGCAGGTCAATTCCGCCATCCGATCAGGGGAAATCTCTGTCCTCCAGTCATCACATAATTCAATCGTCCGAATACCAAAAGGGATTCTGGTAATCACAGAAAAATCCACAGGGGTCATTGTCATCTCGCCCCAAGAAAAATGAAAAGTGTTAGTAGTGTCCCACCATCTCTCGGCCAAAGCACCCAGCAACTCCTTGTGGCTATTTCGGCCAGCATCAAAATGCCTCAAGTAATCCAGACGAGACGGATTGATGATTGCCCCGACCGGGTGGCTCGGATCCAATATCTCGATCGGGATTTCGAACATAGAGGTCTCAGCCACATCCAATTTAATGTAAGGATCCTAAAAGGTAAAGTAATATAAGAATTGTTCCTTTGGTTCTTTACTAAGGGTAATATCTTAGCATGCATACTAATAAAACAACAAATACAGAAAAATAAAAATTCACAATTCGGCCACAGAGGCCCGAGAATCACAATTCGGCTGCAGAGGCCCAAAATTCACAAATTCGGCCTAAGGCCCGAAAATCACAAATTCGGCCTAAGGCCCGAAAATCACACTCTGGCCATAGAGGCCCGACAATTCACAATTCGGCCTAAGGCCCGAAAAGCACATTCAGGCCACGAAGGCCCAAAGTTCTCTTTCTGGCCATAGGAGACCCGAAAAATCACAATCCCCATTTTGTCAGCCCCTAAAAAAAAAAAAAAAAAAAAAAGAGGCGTACCTGGGCGAAGATGCCTGTTACGGAGGCGTGAGTGTTAGCGTCCGCCGTAAGGTTGACCTCGTCAAGCGAGATCCCCAGAGACTCCAGGTACTCCTCACCGCTCAAATCAGAGGAAGCCATGAACAAAAAAAAAAAAAAAAAAATTTTGGAGCTTTAGAAGTTGAGAGAGTTCCTTAGGTTAGAAAGTTTAGAATGAATGAAAATGAGTTTTTTCAAGCTATTTATAAGCAAATAGTCAAGAGGCGGCTCGGCGGCAGCTGCCGCCCAAGAGGCTGGGCGGCAGGTGCCGCCTGGCTCGGCGGCAGCTACCGCCCTGTCGGTGGGGCGGCAGGCCCCGCCCACGCTACGCGGGGGGTGCCGCCTGGGAGCGCAGCAGCTGCCGCCCAGTCGGTGGGGCGGCAGGCCCCGCCCGGTCTGGTCGGCAGGTGTCGCCCAGGGGGGTGGGGGGCCAGGCCCCGCCCGCGCGGGCGACAGGCCCCTCGTGCGCTGGGCGGCACGCCTCGCCCGAGCGGGGCAGCAGGCCCCGCGCGCGCTGGGCGACAGGCCCGCGCGCGCTGGGCGGCATCCCTCGCCCGCGCTGGGCGGCAGGCCTCGCCCAGGAAGTGGGGCGGCAGGTGCCGGCCCAGGTTGGGCGGCTGCTGCCGCCGTGCCTGGCGGCCGTAGTCGCCGTGGCCGGCGGCCGGCTCCGCCGTGACCGGCGACAGGCGCCGCCGTGCCCCGCAGCCGGCGCCGCCGTGGCCGGTGTGGACACCGTGCCTCGCTCCGAGAGCCTTTTTGGGAGTTCCGGACCTCCGAAAAATATTCCGGGACCTGTTCCACGATCCTCGCGACATTTCGGACGTTTTAAGTACCATATTGACATATTTTCGGTGAACTTCCGAAATAGCCTCCGGTCCGGCCAGACTATTTGCAGTCCGGGAAAACAGGCTTTCTGAGCCTCAAAATTTAGGTATTCACAGCATGATGCAAAAATATGAGAGGAGAAGAAAATTTGATTCTCTCCTCACTTATCTATTTATAGTCCGCTTTGGTTTGGCTTGTTTTGATTCGATTCTCTAATTTACTTGATTTGGCTATGTGGTTTTGTTAACATAGGTATTTTTGTCTTTTAATTTTTATCTTTGTCATGAACTGTATCCAACGGCCGCACCGGCACTAGGCCTGTAGTAAGCCTAAATATAATAAACCAATACACTGTTTGTATCAAGGCTACTAGCCCAATAACCAAATTCACATACTTAAGGCTGTAGGCTCATTCAAATGTTTCATAGCTCAAATTCAAATATCCAATAGACTAATTTTATAATTGATTGATGCATCATAACTACATATTTTGAAATAAAATAGACATATCTGTCTTATTTAACTACAACCCATTCGGAATACGATTGCAGAATCTCTGTATACATTTTAATCAGTGAGTGTAAACACTTCTAATATTGTTCTTTAATTGCAGTTCAATTTATTTGTATCCACGGAACTTTTTGTACTTCTTAGGACCTGAGGAAAAATACTAAGGCAGGGGTGAGCACCTAAACTCAATGAGTAGAGTTAGATAACTCTCTCACCTCACACAATCACATATGATAATCGTGTTATACAATCAGTAGCCTTCTGACTAATTATGAATGAGCAAACGAGCATGAATGCACACTTATCAAACAAATCACAACCATTCAAGTAATCAAATAATAGATATTAGTCAACGGAATCACCCATTATAAACAAGGATCACGCTCACTCCCAAGGCATGCTTTATAATAATTTTCATAAAACTAAATCCAAGATCCTTGTGTCAAGTGCACTCAGGGAGCCCACCCCCATTCAGGCTTAACGGACTCGATCCGTCCAATTTTTCTTCTCTTTTCTTTTCTTTTTACCTTTCTTTTTCGATTTCTTTTATTACCAATGCGCATCAAATCAAGGAGTGCATAAGGGGGGAAGCCACACCACCCACTTACAGCCCATTGACGACATTCTCGCCATGCTCGTGCTCCCACCCCAGGGGTCATTCTAACTCCACAGCACAACACAAGCAAGTCGCATCCAATCACATAATTTCACATCATTCACACAAGGTATAACATCCAGCATCCCCATATATTTCAATATATAAGTACATGTGTTCGATGCAGCTCATGGCATACATGCCAATATGGCATTTCTACATGTATGCGTACTTCACATAGATATCATATTATTAATGTATGCATGAATGCAAAAATGTTTGACCGTTGCGAATTATCTAACTCTACTCACAACTTTGTAATTTCGCTAGAAGTTATGCTGCTCTTTCGATATCTTGCTATGCGACATCTGATTTCTCGAGACCCACAAGAACATCTAAAAAAAGAAAACAATCAAAATAAGTTTATCATTCATGAAGCCTGACTGTCATTTTTAAGTTTTGATTCGATTATAGTGTATCTATCTTTTTCTCAATCACTAAATCTAGCTATTCTAGATCATCATAAGTCCCTTATTTTCGTTTTCCTAATCCTACTCCACCTATCCTAATTCACATGTGTTATATATACTAATCGAAGTTTGCTATAAGTCTTTTGCCAAGCAATTCCAACAAATTCTAAATACTGAAAATAAGGATAGTTAACCTTATCCTTTAGGTTTGTACTGCCGAAAATCTAGCTGCATATCCACTAATAATAGAGTTACCTACCTGCTTAAACAATAACAACATTTAATATGATTTATTCAATTTACATGGCCCATCCATCGGGCAAAATAACTCAATCTAAGCCCATCCTCCACCATTACAATATCAGCACATCTCACTTTTGTCATTTGCTAATTACAGTTATAGCACAATTATGCACATTCAATTATATATATATATATATATATATATATATATATATATATATATATAATTGTATATCTACACTTATACGTGTATATATTTACATATCACTCATCAATTCACACCCATAAACTTTAATCATATATTCACTTCATCATCAATACCCGTAAACTTTCTTGATTTATTCGATGTTCACATCCGAGTCAACGAGTAATAGACCAATAAATTAGTAAATTGTGTCATTAAAGTTCAACTAGATAACATGGCAGTCCATATCATTTAGTTTGCTTAAATTAAACTAAGCTAAATTCGAGTTTAGCTAAATTAACTTTTATAAATTTATTTAAACATAAGGAACCTATGAGACTAACTGATACTAGAAATATTCAAATTAGCTTATAATTATTCTTGAGACATTCTGCCAAACCGTTATCATCTATATACCATTTCAATTTATATATTGATCAACCAAATATATTAATTAAGAAAATTAAATTTTTGCATTCCATAATCCTATCATTGCTTTTAACTTAACTAAGCTTGACTAAGTTTGATAACTCTTTATAATTTCCTTTTTCTTGTCAAATATCTAAACCCCGAACAACAATTAGTTTAAATGAAAACTTATACACATTCACTACTAATTCAAACCTGATTTTATATTACCAAATCAATTTAAGGTATATTTGGTAGCTAGACTATTAAATTTCAATAGCCGAAAACAAAGTTCAAGACCTTGGAGCTTACCAATACGAAAAGTAAAAATGTTATCATAATCAGCAAACTGAAAAGATGCTACTGCCTCTTCTGATTCACCAGCCGGCCACCGTACCGCCGCCTCCGGCCACCGTACATGGTGTCCGGAAAGTCGGTTCAACGCCACAGTACCCCCCAACACTCTAATATGCTCGACTTTTTACTAAGATTCCATTAACGACATCAGTTTCTCATAATCATACCGAATTCAGCTCAAATCCACAATTATTTTCAAATTAAAACAAACCTAAAATTTTGTTTTCCCGATTTAAGCAATAATTCAAACAAATTATGTCAAAAACCTAGAGAAAGAGTCTTAGAAAGGTGACCATAGCTCACCTGGCTTGCTGTGTCCACCGGAAAAAGAAAGGAACCCGTCGGAAAGGAGAAGACTTCGTCGGAGGAAAGGAACGAATGAAGAAGAGGAGAAAGCTATCGCACCAAGAGAGAGTACAAGAGGCGGGTCACGGTCGGAGGCCGTTGCGCCGCCGGAAAGAAATCGGCAGGTGGAAGGAGAGAGGCACTGCCGTCGCACGATGACGGGGAAGAAAATGTGATTTTTCTCTCCCGAAAACCCAAAAAAATGTTTATATACTTCGGTTCGGTTCAAATCGGTTTGGGTTCGATTTGATGAATGGTTTTGGAATTGATTGGTTTTTCTAAGGTTTTCCCCTAGTTTCAGTTGGTTTTCAATAATTTCAAGATCGAGGTAGGTGGCTTCTCATTTATTAAATTAACTGGAGGGTAACTCGCGCGTTGCGCAAATGTGTGATATTTTTATTTTATTTAAATTATAAAATAGGTGTAATAAAAAAAATACAAATATTAATAATGGCTATCATTTTTAAAACAAAAACAATAAAATGAACTATTTTAGTAACTAATAATCTAACACTTCATGATGTAATGTAAATTACTTTTTTTTTTAAGTATATATATATATCAAATAAAAAAATAAAACTATGCTTTGAATTATTCAGAAAAATAAATTGAACATGAGAATCGATGTGAGGTGAAATACGTGATAGATAAAGAAAAGAGATGGAGGAGAAAAATGAACGGGAGAAATAAAGAATTTCATGTATTCAAGCAAGACATAATCCATAGACATAAAAAAATGAAATGCAGGGAAATTATGAGTAGAGAAATTATAAATTAGAATATTTATAGATGCTAATTAATTTGTAAATAGATCATAAGAAGAGAAAGAGGTTTTAATTTTTTGAATTTTAATTTTAGTGATATATATATCTTAAAACAAACATATTATTTTAATTTTTATTATAGGGAACATCAATAGCCACATAAAGACATATTTTGTGCTTAAAATTCATAAAAGCTAAATCCATAAAAACCAATAAATAGAGGATAATATTTAATGAGGGAAGCTATAAATCTATGCGTTTTTTTTTTAACCTTTCAATTTTAAAGCTCCTTAGATTTATAGATTTTAATTGAATTTTAATACACATAAATTTGTTTATATTTATATGTTATAAATCCAAAACACAATACACAAAATTTTCTCAATTGATGTACAAACTCTCATCGATTTAATTAAATAAGATAAAAAAAAAGTAGAAAGAAATAATACATTCGCAATGTGTAATTTTTCCTAATTTACAACTCATATAATTTAATTTTAAGAGCCAAATGTTTTCTAGCCAACTAAAAATCAAATACTCAAATTCTATAAACTCCCTCTTTTTAGTGGAGATGCCACATAAGTACACATGAGAATGACCATGATTCTCTTTTATATATATATATATTGATTTGTCATAATATTTTAATATTTAAATGAACAATTGAGAAAATCCTATTTGAGAGTTTCAATAAAACATTTTGAGCTTGAGTCCAACTTTTTGAATTTGGGCTTGGTGTCTAATTGTTCAATACTTGTAGTTCATGTGATCGAAAATCTAGATTTTAATATAAATAAAATTTGAAAGTTTTAAAAATAAAGTTACAAGATGTTTCATTCTCTGATTTTTAACTGTATTTTATTTGCATGACTAATAGCCAAAAGGCCATATTTTGAACGGAAAGACCATATTGTTTGATATAATAAAAATTCAATGATGAGTAAATTAGTTCTTAAAAGTACAAGGACGAACTAGTTAATTAAGTCAAATCTTAGGGACCTCAAAAATTTTTTCCCAAAATAAAATAAAAGGATATTTAATTAAACTCCAATTATTTTATGCCTAAAGTTTAAATAGTGATATTTTATATGAGATATATTTTAAATTATTATAATTATATCAGGATTTTAATTTTCAACACGAGTCATACTTTATTTTGAAATTATGCGAGTTAAACAAAATTAAGTGTAAAATTAAGTGATCATTGGTATAATTTACCTGTATTATATTGTAGTAGTATCAAGTTGTAATAATTGTAATAGTAGCAGTTCTAGTTCATATCAGTTGTAATCCTTAAAGCTTAGACGGAGGACTTTGTCAAAATCAAACCTTTCACTAAGATCTTGAAAATAATATATATCAATCTATCTTTTCCATCTTCTAATTTCTTTATGTTTAATTAAGTTCTTTCACACAAAGATGAACATTTGCAGCATCTTGCTTTATGCATCAGAGAGTTTCTTGCTTTATGCATGAGACTTTATTGTTTCTGAGTTGAGAGAGTTGTTGAGTAGTAGCAGCAGTGGATAACCGCCTTGATCAAAATATGGGGAATCTGGCTTTCAGTGAGGATGAGGATTCTCTGTTTGAGCTTATGCAGACAGGTCAAGCGGAGAAGCCTATCTCCGACTACTCGTTGTGTCTAGTTGGTCGTCTTTGACGGATAGGAGGGTGAACTTCAGTGCAATGAAGAGCACGTTGGCCAATTTGTGGAGGCCGAGTAGGGGGATATGCATCTCTGAGATTGAACCCAAAGTGTTCTTATTCCAATTTTTTCACATGGTGGATGTGAAATGTGTATGGACGGGAGTATCATGGTCTTTTAACAATAACTTGGTTATTCTCCAGAAGATCCCTATGGATGTGATTTCGACGAAAGTTCCCTTGTACTTTGCGGAGTTTTGGGTTCAAATTCATGATCTTCCATATGGAGTGATGTCCGAATCGATGGCGAAGCAATTTGGTAACTTCATTGGTGAGTTTGTATCTTATGATTCAAAGAATAATTTGGGGGTTGGAGATGATACATGCAATTGCGGGTCAAATTGGATGTGGGGAAGCCTCTAAAGCGATGGAAGAAGATTAAAAATCAAGATGGTTTTCTCCATATAGTTCAATTTAAGTTTGAAAAATTTCCCGCTTTTCGTTTCCTGTGTGGCCGGTTGGGTCACAATGAGCAATTCTGTGAAATGTTATTTCATGTGGAAGAAGGATATGATGGAGAAAGGCTGGGGAAGTATACGTGACAAGCTATGGACGGTTACTCAAGGATGGAAGTATAAGTTTTTGTCTAAAGCTGGAAAGGAAGTATTGATTAAGAGTGTAGCTCAAGCAATTCTGATTTTTGCTATGGGAGTTTTTTTGTTACCAGTAACAATGTGTGATGAGTTGTAGAAGCTAATGAACGCATTCTAGTGGGGTCTAAAACAGCGGATAGGAAGGGCCTTCATTAGCTTAGTTGTGATAGATTATGTGTGCCAAAATATAAGGGTGGTATGGGATTTCGCCCATCTTTTTAGCTTTAATTTAGCTCTTCTTGGTAAGCAGGGTTGGCCAATATTAATCAACAGCGGTTCTCTTCTAGCTCGTATTTACAAAGCAAAATACTTACTCGAGAGAGATTTAATGGGAGCGGTATTAGGTGTTAATCGCAGTTTTTTATGGAGGAGCATTCTGCATGCCAAGGAGGTCCTTCGTAAAGGTGTTAGATGGAGAGTGGGTCGAGGTGAACATATTAATATATGGAAGGACCCATGGCTTAGTTTAGGGCAGTCATTCTATGTTTCCTCTCCTTGTGTTGTAGGATTTGAGGGCCTGCCACTGCAAAAAAAAAAAAAAAAGTTTTTGCGACCGACGTAAATTGATAGCAATATTGCAATGATATTGCGACCAATTGCGATGATTGGAAGAGTGAATATTTTCTAACCGATTTGCAACCAAATGGCAACAACATTTGCGACGGATTTGCGACCGATAATATATCCGTCGCTAATTATAGCGCTAATAATTCTCACCAGTTTGGTTTCCATTTTGTGACATGTTTAAGACGAATTTGCGACCATATGAAGGTCCATCGCAAAATTGCGCGCTGTAGTTCAACGCCAAATTTAGTTTTCCGTCTGCGAAGGATTAGAGATCGATTTGCGACCGTTGTGTTTTGTTGCAAATCGGTCGCAAATTGCTCCACAACAAAACGACATCGCAGAAGTAAAAATTGCAATTCAGTTTTTTTAATAATTTGCAACTGAAACGTCGGCCGCAAAAGTTAGGGCTTTATAAGCCCTGGTCGCCTTGCGCAAGCGCAGATCTCCTTCTTCTTTCTTCTCCTCCCCCATTTGCAGCGTTGTTCCCAGTCATTTGCAGTGCCATATCTAGCCACCAGCCGCCTCCTTCTCTGCTCTGTTGCAGTGCCGGTCACTGGAGAAGCCGTTCTCCTCTTCGTTCGTAGTCGTCTGGTCAGGTATGAGTTGCTCTCTGTTTTTTTTTTTGTTCTTGTTTTTGTTTTTGTTTTTTTTTTGTGGATTTCGTATTATGTAAAAGGCAATTTATGACCTGAGAAATTTAACTACAAAGTTAGGAATTTGAAACTTGAAATTAGTATTGCTAAGGGAGAGTTTAAATTGAGTATCAATTTCAACCTGTGAATCAACAAAAATTAATTCAACTAAATAAGAATCATCATTAGAAATAAAATTGAATTTTGTAATTATGGAGAGGAAGGAAATAGTTTTAGAAGGTGAGCTTCTTCATCTAAACAAGCATAAATCTCTATTCACATTTAAACCCCAATAACGTCTCCACCTTCATCCACTTATTATGATGTCATTTGCCAAGAAGTTCACAAATAATGACTAATCAAGCTTAAGTCTAGGTGGCATTAGCCTTGGGGACATTATTTTCAACGAAAATAGCTTAAGTTTAAGATTTATATTATGGAAAAAGCGAAGCATCTTCTGGCATTTGCCATATTGGAGTTCACTTCTTATCTGTCATAACCTTGATGTGATGCATATAGAAAAAAATGTGTTTGAAAATCTATTCAACACTGTCATGAACATTGAGGGGAAAACCAAGGATAATGCAAAAGCGAGAGCATACATGAAGGAAATTTGTCATCGACCAGAACTCGAGCAATCTGTACTTACTAGTAAGTTTCCAAAGACATATTATTCTTTAGATAAACCCCAAAGGCAATTTATTGTGCGAATGGGTCCGATCATTAAGGTTTTCAGATGTATATTGTTCAAATATGGGTAGATGTGTGGACATGGGGGAAATACAGATTGTTTGGCATGAAAAGCCATGACTGTCATGTTTTCATGCAAAGATTGATTCATATGGCATTCCGGAAATTATTGCCAAGGAAAATTTGGAAGCAACGACAGAATTGAGTCTCTTTTTCAAGGAATTGACGATGACTATTATCCGATGTAATGATATGAACCAATTAGCATGAGAAATCCCAGTAGTGATATGCAAATTGGAGCGAATTTTTCCATCCGACTTCTTTGATTCTATGGAGCATCTACCGGTTCATTTGCCCTATGAATGTCGTATAGTAGGACCGGTACAATATAGATGGATGTATCCATTTGAGAGGTGAAACACTAACATCCCATTCTAATCATTACATATTTTATTTCAACTCACATTTACATATTGGCTTTGTACAATTATAGAAACCTTCAGAAAATTAAAAAGAATGTGCACAATAAGGCAAAGGTCGAGGGATCAATTTGCAACGCATTTTTGGTGCAAGAAGCTTCCACCTTCTGTTCACACTACTTCGAACCACATGTTTACACCAAGCATCGGAGAGTGCCACGTAATGATGATGGAGGAGATCAAATAGAATCTGAGTTAAAAGGAAATCTAACAATTTTCACCTATCCTGGTCGTACGATTGGTAAATAAAAAAAAAAGACGATCGACTGATGCAGAAATACGAGCTGTTCAAACCTATATTTTGTTGAATTGCGAAGAGATCACACCATTTGTACAGTAAGTATAAATTTTGTAGAGAGTTTAAACCCAATATGGGGCTTAGTTAAATCATATTTATGATAATTTTGTTCGTTCTTAAACAGGAAATATATCAAGCTTTTACGGCTTCAAAATCCCAATTCAACTGATACTGCAGTTGATGCAAAACTGGACTTTGAATTTGCAGAATGGTTCAAATGTTATGTAAGTAACTTTCTAGTTATATAACATATATGTGTACATTCTTAGATTTCACTCGTTTTCATTACTATTTCCCATAGGCTCGAAGCTCGTGAAGCGATATTGATAATAGATTCATTACAAATCTAGCAAGGGGACCTCTACCGGTTGCTAATGCCTACTCTGGCTACTTTGTAAATTGTTACAAGTTTCACACCGAGGGTTATGGGACAAGCAAAAAGACAATGAACAGTGGTGTTTGCATAAAGGGATCAAACTACAGTGACGTGTCAAATGATTTTTATGGCACATTGGTTGAGGTTTTGGAGTTAGAATATCCAGGCCTACTAATCAAGTGCACAATCTTATTCAAATGTGAATGGTTTGATTCTACGCCAAACGTTGACATGAAGGTTCATCCTAAGTATAATCTTGTGGATATTAATCAAAGAAGAAGATATACGAAGTACGAACCATTTGTGTTGGCAATGCAAGCTGCATAGGTGTACTATGTCCCATATCCATCATTTAAACGAGATTGTTGCGATAGGATGGCAGTATATAAAATCAAGCCTAGATCAGTTGTTCATGCAGCTGAAACCAAACAATTTGCTTCACTCGCAGTATTGGAGCCATTTCAAGAAGTTGGGGTTGATACGCAACCGATGCAAGTTATTGAAGATTTAACGGATAGCTTGGATGATGAAAGCGGAACTTATGTTGAAATAGGAGCATCGGATGATGAAGAGGAAGAAGATCAAATCATCATGAGTACCTCAGAAGACGAATATCAAGAAGAGGAAGAAGAAGACGAAGAGAAATGTAACGCCTTGATTTTTCTATGTCTAAAATAATAGTTTTACCGGTCTGTGAATAGTACCACCGGTCTATGAATAGTACCATCAGTCCGAGAATAAGTATTATTTTGGTCCAAAAAAATTACTATCTATGTGTCATATTTTATTTAATATTTTTGGAGTATACATACATGATTTTTATGGGTAGAAAATAAGTAATGAATATTTTTGGAGAATTTAGATAATTAGTGAATAGTGAATTATGGTGTTATATTAAGTAAGGAAATTTGAGGAATTATTTTTAAGGATTAAATTTGAGAATTTTATGGAGATAAATAATATTTTGAAGGAATTTAATTGGAGATTATTTGTAGCCATTAGATGAGATTACTTTTAACTTAATCTTAGCCATCCAATTGTGGGAAAATACTAAACTACCCTTTAGTTGCTTTATAAGTCAACTTCTTAATTATTGAGCAACACTTTTTCTTTTCTTCTTCTTCTCCATGTTAACGCCAACTCCCTCTTCTTCTTCTCCTTGTTTTTTCTTCACTCCCTACTCACTAAATCCACCAAATCTTTTCCACCCAACTTGATTTAAGTTATTAATCCTAGAGATTAAAGCTTGAGAAGTGGTTTTTGGTGAATTATTTCAAGAAATTTGGAGATTCTCTACTTGAGCCAAAGGTTGGAGAAACCTCTACCATGGAGTAAAGGCAAAGTTAGCGCTTAGAAAGCTTTAATTTAAGCTTGCTAAAGCTTATTTGTAAGGTTAGTGTTCATAAACACACTTACCTTACTCTAATTTTTGATTTTGTGCATTTATGCTATCATGTGTATATTTTGGGATTTTGTATGAAATGATTGATTTGTTGAACTTTGGTTGCAATAACATGCTCTTGGGTGATGTTTGATGAGTATTTAGTATGTGGTAGAACCTCTACCTTGTATATATGTCTTTCATGTTCTTTTCATGGTTAAAGTAAGCTAAATTTGGGAAAAGGTGTTATTAGGTGAGATTAAGGACTATTTTTCGATCCTTTCTACTTCCCATTTGTGTCTAAGTCCTCATAAAAGTTGTAGGTCAACTTCTTAGCTTTCCAACCCATCCTCTTGTGTCCAATTTGGATATATATAGCTCAACTTATGGCTGAAACACCCAAACTGACTCTGTTATGACGGGCCACATGCATCACTGAATTGTGTGGCCATTTTGACCATTATAATGGCAAGATTATGTTCTGAGTTCTTCATGAGAGTTGTTTCCCTGTGTCTTGCGACTTCTCTGGTTTTGGATTGATTTAATTTGAGTGTTTGGTTAAGGAGTAATTCAATAAACATTGGACTTGGTTCTGCTGAATCAGGTCTAGACTGTTGGTCTATGTTCCTAGCTTTTGTTTGCTATCTTACAGATTGATCTGGGCTGTGGTCCCTCATAAAATTTGTAGCATTTTGTCTTAGCTTTCTAATGAATCTAATTTCATTTAATTTGGAGACATATAATTCAAGTTATGTCTTAAAAACCCATCAAAGGTCAAGGTTATTTTAATGCTGGAAATTTCCTATGTCTTGACTCATAGGTTTATTTGGATAAAGGTATGTAAGAATCAGGTGTGAAGAAGTTTCTCTTGATTATTTGTAGTTTTATAGGATTTATTTGACAAAAATAAGATAAGTTTAAAAAGTGTTATTGTGGATATGTTTAAATGGATATAAATGGGAAAAACTTGTTGGCATTTTTAGGATAAAGTGTGGAATTGGTTTAGATAATGTATGATGAGGGTTGAAATGGATACTTTGGTGCATAAGGGTTATGTTAGCATGCTTGATTGGAGAAGGAAATTCCTCCCCTTGATTTTTAGTAAGAGGTCGAACCACCTTAGGGTCGTAAGGTTTACTTAATTGTTTTTTTATGTTATGCTATATATATGTATGACATAAGTATGATTATTTTGATAACTTTCGTATGTTTAGAGTTTTTAACAAAAAAATGGATATTTAAGGTGTATGTGCTTTAATTTTGAACAAGGAAAGTATGATTTTATTTGATAAGAAATTACTTATGATAAATTTCATTATGACGTTAAAAAAATTTTAAAAGAAAAGGAATTTATGAGAAACTTCCTATATTGAGTAATTATGTTTTCATGAGTCACTTAAATTCTAAAGTAAGCTTACATGTATGATTTCATATGATAAGAACTTTTCTAAGTTAAGTAATTATGTTTAAGTATGAATTTTTCATGAGTTACTTACATTCTAAAGTAAGCTTACATTATGAATTTAAGAAGACTAAAGAATAAGACAAGTTTTATGAGAAGTGTTATGCTTTAAGAATTAAAACAATGATTTTGGGCTCTAATATACTTGGTGTGAATTTGATGCGTGATTTGATTTTATTATGTATGATGAGCATGCTCGGCATTTGATGCCATTATGATAAGAAGCTATGATCATATGCTAGGCACGTGGGTGTCTTATGTTAGGGCGGACACGCTCTATATGTTATGAAAAGGTTAGCGACTTAAGGCCATTATGAATAAGTTATGAAAACCTATCTGCTTCTTTTTCTCCTAAGTGTATGCGAGCCCTTGGAAAATATTTTTAAGGCACTTAAATGAATGAGATTATATTATTTCAGTAAACCTTAGTTTGGAAATAAATGATTATGTTATCAAATGAATTTTCAAAGCATGATATTTCGATACATGGTTTTAAAATAAATAGTATGTGTATTGGTATAATAAATGTCCAAGTAATGAATTTATGATTTGGAAGAATTAAATTATTTATGTTATTAATTATAAGTTTATTTGATATTTCTTTTGCTATAAATGTAAATGTATGTTCTTTTGATGAAAATTTATATTTTAAGTGTGTTGCCAGTGCAACATTGGTAAGTTTGTCATTTATGAGCACCACTGAATTTTATACTCAGCGCGTTGATTTTTATCACGCGCAAATTGAAGTTCGTGGTTGCTACTTGAAGATCAGAAGAGTAGCTTCAGAACAGAAGAGACTATTTTAGCAATGGTAGAATTAGTTTGATGTACTTAAGAATTATGGCATGTATAATTATTACATTTTCGGAGATTATGTTATTTGAATTATAACTTAAGCATGTAATGATAAATTAGTTTGGTGTATATATTTGGAGATAAGCATTAGATTTTATTTAATGTTTGGATATAAAATATGTTTAAGATAGTTGGTATGATTA
Source organism: Jatropha curcas (assembly GCF_041381405.1). NCBI lineage: Eukaryota > Viridiplantae > Streptophyta > Magnoliopsida > Malpighiales > Euphorbiaceae > Jatropha > Jatropha curcas. Next base: position 12,424,755 of record NC_143151.1, on the reverse strand, counting down.
AGAACACAAGGACTTGATATATATATATATATATATATATATATATATATATATATATATATATATAATGAATGTATTTAAGTGATGAATATTAAAATGTTATTGAGGAATTATGTAGTTATGAAATTATAGAATTGCTATTGTGTTGTTATTGGAGTTTGATGGGGTTTGGAGTTTGAATTTGGGAGTGCTTTGTATTCATATGTTTAGTAACTTCTATTTTTAGGGGAAACTCTTACAGTTTTTCTGTAGGACTCTCCCAAATCATTTTCAAAACAAAATATTATTACTTGCTAAACTTGTGAATACTAAGTCACTTCTAATTTATAATATGGTTGTATGATTTATATGTAGGTTAGGACGGTGCCTCCGGCACCGAATGTGGCATCCACCGTCGGTTCTTTCGGGATTGGGCGGTGGGTGTTACAAGAAAGCAGATAATGATGAAGATACTTAATACTTCAAAGAATTTTAATGTTATAAATTAATAGATGTATATATAATATTATTAATGAAGAATTTTAATGTTATTCACTTTCTTTATACATATTTACCACATGTTCTACAATTCATATAATTGTATACATACATATGTAGGTTCTGTTATCTGTAGTACATATGGCTAGAGGCAGGGCATTTAATTCAGACGCGTCTGGCAGTGTTCCTCATGGAGGTTGTGGACAAGGAGGGACTGTCCCTCCTCCTTCTTCTTCAGGTACGTCTGGGGCTTCATCCTCTGCTTAGCCTCCCGTCCCGCCATCACTTCCTTCTGTTCCTTCCTCTTTTACCCCACTTCCTGGACCAATAGAGTCTTCACTAGCTTCACAGTCACCTACTGCACTAGGTAATCATAAATGTCATTACTGTCATTTCAGTTATATATTAATTGTCTATCTGTATTTATAGCATTTGTCACTTATTTTGTACCTTCATTAGAGCCACGTAACAAGCTCAGTTTGGTAGCGGGACAGTAAGTACTTATTTACTTTTTCCTTTGTACTTGGTTTTGTTTAGATTTTGATGCATTCGTGTACCTATATTTCACTTATGTTTTTTTTCTCAGCATATATCCATCCTCTGGAGCATCAAGGCAAATTATGAGGATAATCAACTACATCTTGATAAAGATGGATACACATGGGATGCCGTACCACAAGAGCGAGGAACTTTTATTGGGAAGAGTTTCAGGTACAATTTGGTTTAAGTTATATCTTCATTCAATGTTTACAATTAATCAAGCTACCTCTCTTTATTGAAATTTTATTTTTCATTTTTGTAGAAGAATTTCGTATGGGAAGAGGCAATTACGGCTATGCTAAAAGTGGCCTGGGAGAAATTATGTGCTCTACAATATGCTGACTTCACCTATAGGATGCGAAAAAGCGGTAAGAAGTAGCAGTGCGTGTCTCAAGAGATATGGGAGAGCTAGCAAAAAGCTTGGGAGAATCCTGCATTCAACAGAAAGCGTGAGATATTTGCACAAAACAGGCGCAATGAGACTAGCGATGATGGAGTAGGACCTTCTCGATACACAGGCGGATCAATATCTACTATAGAGACATCTCGATTATTAGTGAGTCAACTAGTCACAGTTACAAAACTGATGTGTAATGAAATGACAACATATTAATATATCATGCATAGAAATTCATTACAGGCTGAAAAATATGGTCGTGAGCCCACACTGATGGAGATGTTTACTTACACTCACACAAAGGACCACGATTGCCATATGTTTGTCGACAGACGTGCATTGAGTGTCAATGTAAGTAACAATGAAGAATATTTACATTTACCTTCTAGTCGTTTCTTATGTGTACAAGTTCAGTATAATAAAGCTTGCAATTGCATTGTTTCTTCTCAAGCTGAATCTGAAGCTGATTTAAGAATTGATGAGTTAGTACTTTATGTTGGAGGCCGTAGGGGGCGAAAAGAAGAGGAAAGTATATGGCATCGGGTCTCAGGCATCCCAGTTTTACTACGGCTCAGCATCTAACGCTTCAGCATCCAGCTCAGGACCATAGCCCTACCACAGTGCCGAGGAGTTTACTGCATTATGGGCTCATGTTGATGAGCAGGAGAGACAGCTTGCAGAGCTTAGAGCGCATGTCATGCGGCTGTCCGGTCAGCCTACTGCTGGTACTTCTTCCTCTGATCCTCTGCCTACTACAGATCGAGATATTTCAACAGCTCAGTAGCAGCCACTACCGTCCCCTCTTGATCCCGATACTGCAGACGATACCTTAGTCACTCCTGCTGACACTACCACATATCCAGCAGGTACTCCTCCTGGCGATACGACACTAGATCGTGCAGATGACCAACCTCGTAGATTTAATTTTGAACCTTTTTATCCTTTTGTAGTTTTTTCATATTTTGTACAGTACATTACATTAACAATTACTTTTTACATTATTATTGTGTTGTGATTGTAATATATATATATATATATATATATATATGCCGGTTTTCACAAGTGCAAAAAATTATGGTTTTTAATATTATAAATTTTTTTTATAATTGTATATTTGCGATAGATTTGCGATCGAACTGCAACCAAATATATAATCGTTAAATTTAAAATTGCGACAGATGACCGACCAACCACTTTCAACATTTGCGACTGATTTGTGACCACCGTTTCATAATTGCGATAGACACAATCTGTAACCAATTTGCGACAGGGTTTCAGAAGGAAGCCACGACCAAATTTTGCGATCGAATAGTAATTCAGTTGCAAAAAATTTTGCGACGAGCACCTTTGCGACCGATTATTATCGGTCGCTGACTTTATTTAACGATCAATTTATTACATTTTGCGACCAATTTGTCGATCGCAAATCAATAATTTTTTTTGTAGTGTGCGGGTTCATGATTTACTGTCCGCAGATGGTAATTGATGGAATGAGGATCTTGTACACGATTTGCTTCTTCCTGACGAGGCTACTAGGATTCTTAATATTCCGCTGAGCTGGAGAAGACCAGATGATGGGTGGGTTTGGCATTCTTCTAGATGTGGGGATTATGAAGTTAAGAGTGCCTATAAATTAGTTGTGGAAGAGGTCATTGTGAATCATGGTTTGGGTCATGCAGGTATATGGCACTATTTGTGGGCTTTGAATATTCCTCCGAAGGTTATTCATTTTGTATGGACAGCCTATAGGAATATTTTGCTAGTCAAGATGCAGTTGAATCGAAGAGGGATGCATGTGTATGAGGGGTGCGATGTGTGTGATGAGAATGAAATGGTTCTGCATGCTCTAGTTCATTGTATTAATGCCTCTCTTTGTCTTATGCACTTGCCGATTCCTACAGCTGCTTTTTCGAGGAAAGCTTTGATGGATGGCTTCAAATTTTGATTCAGTACATGGACAAGAGTCAGGTTGGAGTGATGGTTGTTTTGCTTTGGTTTATTTGGCAGTCGCGAAATATTAGACTGTGGCAAAATAGGAAGGAGACGGTGGAGGAAATCGTTGCTCAGGCGGAGCGTTTTCTGGCTGACTGGCATGCAGTGAAGTCAGGAGGGCAGAGAGGTGCTGGCGTCTCAGTGAGTGGGCAAGTTCATAAATAGGTTCCTCCTGCAGTGGGTTTGTTGTGTAACTTGGACGCGGCGTTCAATCCAGTGAATTCATTTGCTGGGTTTGGTGCAGTCATTAAGGACTCTTTGGGCCGATTTGTAGCTGGTGTTTCTTTTTTTTTTTTTGTGTAAACCACCGGTGTCTGAATCCATTACTAGAGACAGCTTAATCCAGTTCGAGGTTTAGTCACAGTTAAGACTCCTCACCCCTTCCTACAGGTACCTTTAGTGGGGATCGAACCAAGAGCTCTTCCTACTAAAGGCCCAGATCCGAAAACTAAATCATAATCAAATCAACACCTCTGATTTGGTCAAACATTATATGTATCTTTATGTATCCGGTGTATATTTTCCATATTTGTTTCCTGATTTATAGCTGATAGTTTAATACATATCTGTATAAATATGTGTGATTACAATCAATAATAAAATCAATTTCAAAAAGGCTTACATGGTATCAGAGCCTCTCGACTAAACGTCCTCTTTTTCTTCTCTCTTTTCTCATGGCTAACACCACTCTCCCTGCCATAATATCCCCTGCTGTCACAACCAACCAGCAGCTAATCTTGTTTAATATTGCTGCTCAAGCCCCTCTCAAACTAAACTCTACAAATTATCTCTCCTGGAAACTACAGTTCGAAAGCCTTTTTATAGGTTACGATCTTCAAGGTTTCATCGATGGAACAAAACCTTGTCCACTAGCCACCATTGCACCCAATGATACCCCTAATCCTGAATCTCGCCTCTGGATCAGACAAGATCAATTAATTCTCAATGCCTTAATTGGTTCTCTATCACCACAGTTGATTCCTTTCATAGCCAAAGCCAAAACATCAAAACAAGCATGGGATATTCTCGCAAACACCTATGCTAAACCATCCTGTGGCCGTGTTAAGCAAGTCAAAACTCAGCTAAAAGCCATTGTTAAAGGCCAATCCTCCATCACTGAATACATGCAAACCATTAAAAGCAAAGCTGACGAGTTAGCCCTTCTTGATTCTCCTATGGCCGAAGAAGACATCACAGACCGTATTTTTGAAGGTCTTGATGATTCCTACAAAGAAACAATACAAGCAATCAATGCCCGTGATGCTCCTATCTCATTTGAAGAGCTTCATGAAAAACTCATAACTTTTGAAGCCTCTTTGGCATCACAATCAGTTCCTACACCTGCTGCCTTCCCTGCAACAGCACACTATACTGTCAAAAATACCAACAGAAACGGCCATTATTCCACTACACCCAATTCTTCTCAATATGGTTCATCTCAACGCAATCCTACTCGTGATGGACATGCTCAACAAACTGTACAGAATACCAATGTTCAGCAGAGAAATTTCAGACCTTACCTTGGTAAATGTCAGCTTTGTAATATGCAGGGACACGCAGCAAAGCGATGCACATCCTATCGCATTGTTCCCATCAATTCGACTTCATCATCTCCTTGGCAACCTCAGGCTCATGTTGCCACAACTTCTGCCTCTCAGACACAGCCATGGCTTATGGACAGTGGTGCCTCGCATCACGTTACCACTGATTTGGAGAATCTTGCTCTTCACAGCCCCTATGATGGTACCGATGACGTCTTAGTTGGAGATGGTAAAGGTTTAAAAATAACACATCATGGCTCAGCCTTTATGAACACACCATCTCGAAAGCTGACATTAAACGATGTTCTTTGTGTACATGAAATGAAACAAAACCTTATCTCCGTTTATCAATTCTGTATTACTAATAATGTTACTGTTGAGTTCTCACCAACTTCTTTTCTTGTGAAGGAACTGCTGACGGGGACTCCAATTCTTAGAGGCACACCGAAAAATGGAGTTTATGAATGGCCAACGTCGTCTCCAATCCTTGCGTTTGCGTCATCAGTTGCTTCTGCCATTGACTGGCATTCTTGTCTAGGACACCCTGCCAAAGCAATTCGTCAGTTCATTTTGTCTTCCAATAACATTAAGATGTCTTCAAATGTGTCTAGTGATGTCGTTAATTGTAATGCGTGTTCTATAAATAAAAGTCACAAATTGCCTTTTTCAAAGTCATCTCTGTGTTCCACTGAACCATTACAAATAATTTACTCCGATGTTTGGACATCTCCTGTTTACTCTTCTGATTCCTACAAATACTATGTTATTTTCATTGATCACTATACCCGTTACACTTGGTTCTATCCGTTTCGCAATAAGTCTGATGTCAAGTCTACCTTTCTCAAATTCAAAGCTGTAGTTGAAAATTATTTCTCCAAACAAATTAAACTTTTTTATTCAGATAATGGTGGGGAATATTTAGCTCTTACTTCTGTGTTTGCCTCATTTGGAATTTCATTTCACACAACTCCTCCTCACACTCCTGAGCATAATGGGTTATCAGAACGCAAACATCGACACATTGTCGAAACCGGTTTAGCTCTATTATCTCATTCTTCAATGCCCACTAAATATTGGACCTATGCTTTTTCCACTGCGGTGTACTTAATTAACAGGCTGCTCACTAAAGTTTTGAACATGTCCTCACCTTATCTTCGCCTATTTCATCATTCTCCTAATTACTCTAAACTAAGGATATTCGGCTGCCTATGTTGTCCTTGGTTGCGTCCATACTCAGCTCATAAATTAGATCCAAAATCGGCTCCATGTGTTTTTATTGGCTACTCTCTCACTCAAAGTGCTTATCATTGTTTAGATGTCAAAACGTCAAAAGTTTTTACCTCTCGTCATGTTCAATTTGTAGAATCTGCCTTCCCTTTTGCTCTCCAGTCCTCAGCGATTTCTGCGTCACCTGATTCCACTATGTCTTCCTGGCTTCCACCGACAGCATCAGTCATTCTAGTTCAGCCATCATATTCTTCATTTGCAGGTGCAGCTTCTAATCCTCCCTTGTCACCAGTTGGTAGTTCCTTTTCAAGACAAGAAATGCCTTCCACGGATGAACCTGTGCTTACTTCAACAACAAATCCACCGGCGCAAACAGCCACTTTGGGAGTCTCAAATTCTGTTGAAACCACTATTCCTGTGCCAGCAGTACAAAATCGACATTCCATGGTCACAAGGAGCAAAAACAATATTTCCAAGCCTATTAAAAAATATAGCTTGCATGCACAAGTTCAAACTTCTGATGATTATATTCCTAGAACTATTTTGCAGGCTTTAAAAGATTCAAAATGGCGTAATGCATGTACTGAAGAATTCAATGCCTTGGTTAAAAATGGAAACTGGGTTCTTGTTCCTACCATAGAAGCACCTAATTTAGTAGGCTGCAAATGGATATTTCGCATTAAACGAAACTCTGATGGAACAGTGCAGCGCTACAAGGCTCGTCTTGTTGCCAAAGGTTTCAACCAAAGACCTGGAATATATTACGCCGAAACATTCAGCCCGTTGGTTAAGCCTACTACTGTTCGTCTAATAATCAGTTTGGTGGTCATGCATGGATGGACTGTTAAGCAACTAGATGTAAATAACGCTTTTCTTCAAGGCCCCTTAACAGAAAAAGTGTATATGCAACAACCACAAGGTTTTCCAGACAGGGATAAGCCGACACATGTGTGTTTACTTAAGAAAGCTATTTACGGTCTCAAACAAGCTCCGCGAGCTTGGTATCAAGCCCTGAAACAATTTCTTCTTGACACTGGGTTCACTAACTCTATGTCAGACGCTTCATTATTTATTAAAATTTCAGACATTGACATCTTGGTTTTCCTTGTCGATGTGGATGATATCATTGTTACAGGGAGCAATTCTAAGCAAATCTCTGACTATGTGCAGTTATTATCAAAGAAATTCTCCTTGAAAGATCTTGGTAGCCTCAACTACTTTTTGGGTATCGAACTTCTGCCCAATGCACATGGCATGTTATTATCACAAAAAAAATACATCGAGGATCTCTTGAATGACACAAACATGGTGCAGGCTAAATCAGTCAAAACCCCTATGTCTACAAGTGCAAAATTAACTGCAAATGGTGGTGAACAATTCACAGATTCAATGCAATACAGGAGGGTTATTGGAAGCTTACAGTACATTTTACTAACTCGTCCTGATGTCGCTTTCACAGTAAATAAGCTTTCTCAATTTGTTCATCAGCCCACAATTGAACACTGGAATACTGTCAAAAGGTTGTTTCGATACTTGGCTGGCACTTTAAATGAAGGGCTTCAAATCTACTCTTGTTCGACCAAGTCTCCAACTCTTCATGCCTATTCCGACGCCGATTGGGGCGGTGATCGTGATTCCTTTTGCTCTACTGGTGCCTACGTTGTGTATTTTGGTCGGAACCCCATTTCTTGGAGCTTGAAGAAGCAACGATCAGTGGCACGTTCTTCTACAGAGGCAGAGTACAAATCCGTCGCAAATACTGCAGCAGAGCTCGCTTGGATCTGTCACTTGTTGTCTGAGCTTCAAATTACTCTCTCCGAATGTCCAATAATCTACTGTGACAACGTTGGAGCGACACAGCTGAGTGCTAACCCGGTATTTCATTCAAGGATGAAGCATGTTGCTCTTGATTATCATTTTATCAAAGATCGTGTTCAATCTGGAGCCTTGCGAGTTGCGCATATTGCTGGTGATGACCAAACGGCGGATGTTCTAACCAAGCCGTTGGCTGCATCACGATTTTTGGCACTGAAGGACAAGCTAGGGATCCGGATCCGACCCGGCTCTAGCTTGAGGGAGGGTAAAGGCCCAGATCCGAAAACTAAATCATAATCAAATCAACACCTCTGATTTGGTCAAACATTATATGTATCTTTATGTATCCGGTGTATATTTTCCATATTTGTTTCCTGATTTATAGCTGATAGTTTAATACATATCTGTATAAATATGTGTGATTACAATCAATAATAAAATCAATTTCAAAAAGGCTTACACCTACATGCCCAAACTACTTGCCAATTGAGCCACAACCCATAGGTTTGTAGCTGGTGTTTCTAGTCCTTTATTTGGTGCGATTTCTCCATGTTTTCCAGAACTAATGGGACTTCGTGAGGTCTTATCTTGGCTGAAAAACCAGCAGTTTGGAACTATTCTGTTGGAGGTGGATGCCCAGGTGATTACAGCAGCAGTGGTGTGGAATGCTGAGGACATGACTGAGTTTGGTCTTTTAATTGAGGATTGCAAGGATCTCATGAATGATGCTAGTGTTAGATCATTAGTTTGGGTTAATAGGTGTTTTAGCTTCACTGTCTGGAGTATAATGCCAGAGTCTATTTGTTCTAGCTTTTGACGCTTTGAGTTATTAATAATATTTCCTTTTTCTCAAAAGAAAAATTAAGTCTTTTTATCTTTCTTATTATTAATGTTTATTTAGTTCTTATTTTACTATACTTCCAAGTACCAATAATGTGGTCTTCGTTTTTTACTGTTCATACCAGTTGTTCATATAACTTGTCTCTACCAATTCATGTTATTGGTTTGTATATATTTAATTAATTAAATTTATTGAATATATACCATTTGTTAATAGAACTAGTCCTACTGGTCCTTGTCCAGTTCATGTTACTGATTCTTTGTATATATTTGATTTGCTATCTATTTAATTTATTGTTTATATACCAGTTGTTCATAGTATTGGTCCTACTTGTCTTTGCCCAATTCATGTTAATGTTTCTTCACTTTATCTTTTTCCAGTTATCTTGTCCTTTATTTTATTGTTCATATATCAATTAGGTGAAAGTCCGCACTTTGTGTGGTTTGTTTTGATAGTTTTAAATTTGAAAATATATATTAAAAATTTATTTTTCTCATGAGTTGTTTTGTTGTTGTACATGGTATTTTATAAATTGTATTTAGTAATAGGGTAATTTATTATTTAGTCCCTCAGGTTTTACAAAATTAACCAACTAATCCAAAGTTTTGCCAAAATATCTAGCTAGTTCCTCAGATTTAACTCCGTCTAATTAAAAGGTCCTTCCGTCCAAAAAGTTGATTTTTTTCCGTTAATTATAGATTAAAAGACTAAAATACCCCTCCCTAGCTGACGTGGACCATAAGGGAAAATTATTATCTAATCCCTCAGGTTTTACATAATTATCTAACTAATCCCAAGTTTTGCGCAAATATCTAACTAGTCCCTCAGGTTTAACTCCGTCTAATTGAAAGGTCTTTCCGTCCGAAAAGTTAGTTTTTTCCGTTAATTGAAGACTAAAAGACTCAAACACCCCTCCCTAACTGACGTGGACCAGTATGAAGATTATTAGTATCAACATATCATTAGAAGCTGCAATGCAATGCGATATCTAAATGAGAATATGATTAGATCGTACTTAATATTTATTGTGAACCTCTCATAACTTAATAGTAATTAAGCAGACTAAATTTATGCTAATAGATAAATGGAGTTTTTGACTCAACTTTGCCAGTGAAAGATAGATCCCACAAACCATATCAGGCAAGAAAAACATTTCACATTCTAGATTTTAAAAATGACACATATATATAGATTGGCAGAGAAACTCATATCCATTTTAAAAAAATTATAATAAAGTAATCATTAATACCAAACACTAAACAGTTTAAAAATAAAAAACTTCAAAAGCTAATGTTAAAAGAGCAAAACTACTTAAATCATAAGCATGATAGCTTCACCATTCTCATTTATCTTTTTCCTTGTAATCTTAAATACCGGCTTAGCTTTTTGTCAATTTCCTGATTTTTTTGTCTTGGTTGGTTCCTTTTGTCGCAACAAAATAAAGATTTGTATAAGTACTATAACCAATTGAAATTGGAACTTCAAAGTTAAAGCTGTGTAGGGAAATACAAACAGTTCAGGATTGATATAAATATATCTAGATAGATATGAATTGAGATAAGAAAAAATTTGAAAAAATTTGAAGTGTAGATGTCTATTTAAAAAAAATATATATAATCCAATTAAAACTTAAAAAATAAAAAAAAAGAAAAAAATTCAAAAATTTTATAAAAATAGGAAAAATATAATATTGAAAAAGTAGACTACCACGACATTTTTGAAACACTTTTTACTTTAGGATATATATATATATATATATATATATATATATATATATATATGAAACAACCCGAATTTTTATTTTCAAAACATTTTCCAATTAAATTTAATGAACTGACAGCCTGGAAATTCATATTAATATTTTAGTGCGAACACTATGAAAAATCGAACCGAAAACCGATTGAAAAAGCCATAAACCAATTGAAAATCAAAGATTTGGGCCGAACCGAATCGAATCGAACCGGTTCGACCCAAACCATCTAGAAAATTCTTTCTTTCTTTTTATCTCCAACGCTAAACTCACCCCCCCTCACTAGCGCACCTCCACTCCATCGGCACTGCCACCATTGCGCCACCTCCTCCTCTTCTTCTTCCTTTCTTTTCTTTTGTTCCTTTCTTTTCTTTCTTTCTTTTCTTTCTTTCTTCCTTTCTTCTTCATTGCGCATGCATTTTTGGCGAGACAGGGGCAGAGCAGCAGAGCCGCGCGCCACCGCCACTCCGCCGTCGCTCCTCGCTGCAGCTCGACGTCGCAGCAGCTCCGTCAGCGACTCCGCCAGCTCCTTGGATCAGATCGCGCGGCACGAGCAGACCCAGCCTCCCTCTGCCTTCGATCGAGCAAGCATCGCGCCTCAACGGATCTGTCGCGCCATCGCCCTACCGCCACTTCAGCACGCCTCCGACCACTAAGGAACGACCGTTTGAGCTCTTTCGTCCCTTCTAGCAACTTCACCTGCCACAGTCCGCCCCAGCTCAGATCAAGCTAACGCCAACAGAACTGGGTTTTAAGCGTTAGAACTACTGACGGTCATTTTAACCGAAAAATTTCAATTTTCAGCTCGTTTGCAGCTAGGTAAGCTGTATTCTGGCTCTTTTTAGGTTGAATTCATAAGTTTCTAATTCTAGTTAAAGGGATTAAAGTATAGATTGAGTTAATGTATAGATTGAAACCCTTAGCTATTGATTCTGCAGATTGATTTGGAGGATTTTGTTAAAAATTATTATTATTAGGAACTATGAATTGAATTTTAGTTAAGTTAAAAGAGTTTATGAATTGTAGTTGTATATGATTATTAAAGGTGTATATATATATATATATATATATATATATATATATATATATATATATATATATATATATTTGGAATAAGAGTTATTATGAAGCTAACTAAATTAATGGTATAAGATTTGTTTATATATGCATGTATAAATGATTTTATTTATTTGGTAATATTCAAGTGAAGCAAGAATGTTTGATAATGGTTACACTTGGGACAAGTTGAAAGTTATTTTAATTTATAAATCATGGTTGAATGGTAATGTTGATATTGTTTTTCGGATGGAGGATGGGAAAAATTGATTTGATTGATTGCCTGATGGATGGGCTGTGTGGTTTAGAAATATTAGATATATTGTTGATATTTTAACAGGTGGATAGTCCAATTTTTAGGGGAAATGCTGCCGAAATTTCGGTAGAAACTAGTTTAATTTTTAGAATCAAATATGTAGATAGTTTATTAAATCAACTTCTTGATTCCTTAATTTAATAAGTCCTATGCCTGATACAATCACTTTCCTATGTCATTCTTATATTTCTTAGATCACCCGGGTCCGTCTAGTGCTCCTTCCGGACAGAATCAGAGCTAGAGCCTAGTTCTTCATCACTGTGAGTAATAATAAATAATGCATATCAACATTGCATTTGCATAGCATTATATTTACCATATATTATAAGTATTTTCTCATACATTGTATATAACTGTGCATTGGGATGAAATGGATGGTTTACGTTGAATGACTTGTTTGATTAATTGTGCTATGCATATATTGTGCTCTGTTTGTGTGGAATTGGGATGAAGTGGGTCACCATGGGTTTGTGAGGATGGTCAATAAATATGGATCCTGATGAAATTATGAAATTAGACTGTCGGCCGGGTAAATGGGAAATCGGCGCCCCCGTGTGCACCTGATGAACTGATGAAATGATGTTGATGATAAGAGGGAATGTAAAATAAAATATTGAGAGGACTGGTCAAGTGAGGATTAGATCGGTCGGCCAGATATGGGGATTGGCTCCCCAGGTGCACATGTTTGAGAGGATGGGCTGTTTGAGAGGACGGCTCGTCGGGGGTTTAGGTGATGCCACTGACTAATTTCCACGTGATGTGATTATTTGAAGGTGATATTGTTTGTGGGTGCTGATGTGATGACATATGATTGACTGTTGAGTGTTCATTCAGTATACTAGGGTGCATTTTGCTTGATTGTATGTGGTGTGTATTATTTATTATTATTCACTGAATTGCAAAACTCACCCCCCTAATAAACCTCTCAGGTACTAGGAAGCAGCCTGTAACACCCTCCGCCGAGTCCCGTGAGACCCGACGACGGATGCCACATTCGGTGCCGGAGACACCGTCTTAACTTAACATACAAATCATTAAATAAGATTATGAATTAGAAGTAATTGAGTATTCACAAGTGTAGCGAGTAATTTTTTTTTATATAGATAATCATTTCATTTCATTTTCATTTCTTTTTTTTTTTTTGTTTTGAAAAATAGATTGGGAAAAATCCTACATAAATACTGTAAGAATTTCCCTTTTAAAAACTGAGCTCACCAAACATGTGAATACAAAACACTCCCAATTAAACTCTAAACTCCCAACATCTCCACATAATCATCATAACACAACAACAGTTCTATATTTTCATAATTATATAAATCCTCAATAGCATTTTAATATTCATCAATTAATTGCATTCAGTATATATATCAAGTCTTGATAAACTAATCATACCAACTCTCTTGAAATATTTTATATTTAATCATTTAATGAATCTTATGCTTATCTCCGAATATAGACACCAACATAATTGCTAATTACATGCTTAAGTTATAATTCAAATAATACAATCTCTGAAAATATAATACTTATACATGCCATAGTTCTTAAGTACATAAATCTCAATCTACTACTACCACAATAGTCACTTTTGACCTGATGCTACTCTTTTAGTCTTCAAGCAGCAACCACAGTCTTTAACCTGCGCGTGATAAAAATCAACGCGCTGAGTATAAAACTCAGTGGTGCTCATAATTCACATACTTACTAAAGTTGTGATGACAACTTACTTAAAACACAAATGACATAAAATCATTAAATTTCAACATACATGTACATTTATAGCAAAAGAAATATCAAATAAACTATTAATTAATAACATAAAGAATTTAATTCTTTCAACTCTTAAATTCATTACTTGCACATTTATTATACCAATACATATACTATTTATGTTTAAAACCATGTACCGGAATATCATGCTTTGAAAATTCATTTGATAATATAATCATTAATTTCCAAAGTAAGGTTTACTAAAATAATATGATCTCATTTGTTTAATTCAAATACTTTGAAAGTAATAAGACGATTATAAATACAAACATGTTAATTCTTTAGTTAAGGCTCGTACTAATACAGAATGAACATAAACAGATTTGATCGTGGCCTATGAAAGCACCACCGTGGCCTATGAAAGCACCACCCCATCACACAATTGTGGCCTATGAAAGCACCACCGTGGCCTATAAAAGCACCACCCCCATCACACAATCGTGGCCTATGAAAGCACCACCGTGGCCTATGAAAGCACCACCCTCATCACACAAATAAGCGCGTCCGCCTATTTATAAGGGCTGATAACCCTAGCATATGATCATAGCTTCATATAACAAAATCAATCTCATCATACCACGTTTCAATCATGCATAGTAGAGCCCAAATCAAAATCATTCTTTCACAAAAGCAATAATTCTTAATCAAAAACTCTTCATTACTTAATACCCATCATTTCAAATTTCTCAACTTACAACTTACAAAAATTTCCACATTCTTCAGAGGAAATATTTCAAATATATATATATATATATATATAGTTTTGGAAATTAAAACTCATAATTATAAAATGAAGCAAGGATCAATTCCTATAGCTTTAATATATAAAATTCATTATAAAGCAATGAATTCAGCTTTTGGAACTAAATATAAATTACAACCTAAAATTGGTGAAACAAGATTTTTGCAAACAGATTTAACTAAAACCAATACGGTAATTCCTAAAACAATTCAGTGGAAGGATATCACACTTCCAGATGAATGGATTTTGGAAGGAGTAGTACCTCCTCCTATTCCTGAACCAGTAAAACCAAACGTAAATTTGCAAAAAATTGAACAATTTGAAGATGGTAAAGTAACTTTAAAATTTAATCGCAGTCAAAGTATGAGGTATACAGGGTCATCTTCCTCTGTTACAACAGATGAAAATGATAAACCTAGTTCCTCCATACCTTCTGTTATTTATGCTAAATATAAAGAAACTGAGCCTAAACCAATAATTCAAACATTAGTAAAACCAAGATTTTCTACTTCTGATATTCCAAATTTAAAAATGAAAGGTGTTGATTATAGTAATTCTATACCACAGGCAGTTTATAACCCTATAGATAATTATGTAAATCAACAGTCAACCTTAGTCAATGCACCTGAATCACCAACAGCTTCAGCTATCACTGAAAATGTTAGTGATATAAACAGAGAATTAAATGTTCTTAGTAAAATAGATATTGAGAAAAGCTTAATAAAAGAAATATCTAAAACTAAAAATTTACTTCAAATGAAAAAGATATTAAAACTTTACACTTTTGAAGAATTAAAATATGAATATTTAGAATATAAAATAAATAATCAAACTAAAATTAGTTTCTTTGATTGGTATAAATTAATTAAAGAAAATAAATCTGAAAAAGATTTAAACCCTATAACAATTAGAGATAAAAGACCTGAATGGATAGTAAATGAACAAACCATAAAAAGTGATTTTCCTCCTAAAACAATTAGTAAATTAAAACATCAAGATCATGAAATTATCTGTGCACCATATAAAGTTGCTCGAGATAATGATACAAATAGTAAGATAATTGAACAGAATAACTTTAGTAATGCAAGTTTAATTTGTTTAAACTCACAATTAAAACGCATAGAACATATGCTCGAAGATAAACCTTTAGTTACGGAAAATATAAAAGGTAAAGAAATAGTAAAATCTCACATGTTTAAACCTTACCAAATTTCTCAGTCAAGTAAAAAAGAATTTGTAAATAAATTAAAAGATCAATTAAGTAAACTTGAGGTTCGTTCTGAGACTATTCAACAAGTAGCTCCTGATACTCCTCAAGCATCTGTAAATATGATAGAAGAAAACACCAACTCTGATGTTAGTGAACCTGACTCAGAAAATATTAAACAATTTGAAATCAATCCTATAAATCATCATAGAGAAATAGTAAATAGGGCTCCAGACTTAGGTATAATTGATAAACCTAATACTATATCTCAATTTAAATATAATGCTTCAACAATTTATGAATGGAACATAGATGGTTTAAGTGAATATAATATCTTAAGTGTTTTGCAACAAATGACAATGGCTGCAAATGCTTATAAAACACAGTCAATCATTTCTGATAAAGCTATAGCAGAAATCTTAATTGCTGGATTTACTGGCCAACTTAAAGGATGGTGGGATTATCATCTCACTGACCAACAACATTTAGAAATCCTAAATTCAATTCAAATAGATGATGAAGGTGAACCTATATATGATGAAAATGGTGAAGTAATTCAAGATGCAGTGTCATCTTTAATTCTCACTATTTCACTTCATTTTATAGGAGATCCATCTCACTTAAAAGATAAAAATGCAGAGTTACTTAGTAATTTAAAATGTAGAAACTTGGGTGATTTTCAAAATTATAAAACGACTTTTCTCACTAGATTAATGTTAAGGGAAGACTCTAATCAAAGCTTTTGGAAAGAAAAGTTTTTAGCTGGGTTACCTTATTTCTTGGGAGAAAAGGTTAGAAATCATATTAAACAACAACATGGTCAACCTATACCTTACAGTAAGTTAACCTATGGACAATTAATTAGTATAATTCAAAAGGAAGGATTACAAATATGTCATGATCTAAAACTTCAAAGAACAATAAAATATGAAATGCAGAAAACTAAAAAAGAATTAGGATCTTTTTGCAAACAATTTGACTATAGTATAACTTCTCCACAGAAATGTGATGGCCAATGTTCTAAAACAAATAAACCTAAAAAATATTATAGAAATAAATACTCTAAAAAACAATATAGGTCTACACCTAGTCAAGATAAATTTTATAGTAAAAACAGAACAAAATCTTCTTATAAACACAAAAATAAACAACCTTCTAAATCTACAACTAAAACTTCTTATAAAAATTTGACTTGTTACAATTGTGGTAAAAAAGGGCATACATCTAAATTTTGTAAATTTAATAAAAGATTACATGAATTAAATTTAGAAGATAATGTTTTAAATAAAATTTATGAATTATATATTGATTCGGATTCTTCGGAATCTGAGATTAATGAAAGTGAAAATCAAATTGATGAATTAGGAACTACTACAAGTTCTTCCAGTTCATCAAAATATTCTTTAAACATGTTATCTAAAGATCAAAGTAATTTATTAACAGTAGTTAATGGTATTGAAGATCAAGAAACTAAAGCTAAACTTCTTAAAAAACTAATAAAAAGTTTTGAAGAAGAAAATGAAGTAAAAAATATTACTCCTAAAATTCAGTCTAATACTTATGATTTAACTACCATTTTAAATAAAAATAAACCTAAAAAGGTAGATGCGGATGAATCTACTAAGGAATTATATAAAGAAATTAAGACGCTAAAACATGAAGTAAAAGAATTAAAAACCCAACTTCAACAAAACTCTAAAAAAATAAAAATACTAGAATCCCAACTTATTTCCAGTTCTTCCTCAGAAGAAGACGAACCAGATAATAATTTAAAAATAAATGAATTAGATGAAGGTGTAGATTGTAATTTTCTCAATTTATTACAAGAAATTACTTCACGAAAATATTTAGTAAAAATAAACATTCAAATAAATGATTTTGTGATAGATGCAATTGCACTTTTTGACACAGGTGCAGATTTAAACTGTATAAAATCTGATGTAGTTCCTAAAAGATATTGGTTAAAAACTAGTGAAAAATTAAGTACAGCCAACAAATCTAAACTTGAAATTATAGGAAAAACAGATGCAATAATCATAAATCAAGAATTAGAAATAAACACAGTATTTTTACTATCACCTCAGATAAATTATATGGTAATATTAGGCACTCCATTTATAAATCTCATAACACCATATTCAGTTAAAGAGGATTGTATTAAATTTAAAATAAAAAATTGTAAAGCTCAATTGGAATTTACAGAAAAGCCTAAAAAGAAACAATTAAATTTGTTAAAAGCTCATTCTATTAAAATGTTAGAAATAAATTCTTTGATTAAATCTAAAGAAGAAAACTTAAAAGATTTGAAAAATAATGCATGTTTAAATAGAATTAAAAACCAATTAAATACTGAAGACATCCAAAATAAAATTTCAACTCTAAAAGATTTTATGGAAAACAGATTATGTGCTGATCATCCAAATGCTTTCTGGGATCGTAAACAACACATAGTGGACTTACCATATGAAAAAGATTTTGATGAAAAAACCATTAAAACTAAAGCTAGACCAATTCAGATGAGTCCTGAATTGATTGACCATTGTAAAAATGAAATTCAAGATTTACTTAATAAAAAATTAATTTCTAAATCTAGAAGCCCATGGTCTTGTGCAGCTTTTTATGTGAATAAAAACGCTGAAATAGAACGTGGTGCTCCCAGATTAGTAATAAATTATAAACCATTAAATACAGCTTTAAAATGGATTAGGTATCCTATTCCAAATAAAAAAGATATTTTAAAGCAACTCTATAATGCAAATATTTTTAGTAAATTTGATATGAAATCGGGCTATTGGCAGATCCAAATTGACCCTAAAGATAGATATAAAACAGCATTTACAGTTCCATTTGGTCAATACGAATGGAATGTAATGCCTTTTAGATTAAAAAATGCTCCTTCTGAATTTCAGAGGATCATGAATGATATTTTTAACCCTCATTCTAAATTTTGTATTGTTTATATTGATGATGTGCTTATATTTAGTACAACTCTTGAAGATCATTTTAAACATTTAAAAACATTTTGTATGGTCATCGAGAAAAATGGTTTAGCATTAAGTAAAGCTAAAATGGATTTGTTTAAAACTAAAATAAGATTTTTAGGTCATTATATAGAACAAGGTAAGATTCAACCTATAGAAAGAGCACTTGTTTTTGGTGAAAAATTTCCTGATGAAATTTCTAATAAACCCCAATTACAACGTTTTCTTGGTTGTTTAAATTATGTAATTGATTTTTATCCAAATTTAAATTGCATGATAAAACCTTTACATAATAGACTTTGTAAAAATGCTGCTCCTTGGACAACTCAGCATACTCAACTCGTAAAAAAGATAAAATCATTAGTAAAAGAAATTCCTTATTTATATATTCCTGATCCTAATGCTTTTAAAATTGTTGAAACTGATGCTTCTAATATAGGTTATGGAGGCATTTTAAAACAAAAAATTAATGGTAAAGAAAGAATAATCCAATATACTTCAGGTCATTGGACTTCAACTCGATTAAATTATTCTACCATTAAAAAAGAAATTTTAAGTATTGTTATTTGTATAAATAAATTTCAATCTGATCTTTTAAATCAAAAATTTTTACTTCGTATTGATTGTAAATCTGCAAAAGACGTTTTGCAGAAAGATGTCCAAAACCTTGCCTCTAAACAAATTTTTGCTAGTTGGCAAGCGCTTTTAAGTATTTTTGAATTTGACATAGAGTATATTAAAGGTAATGATAATAATATTCCAGACTTTCTAACTAGAGAATTCTTACAGAACAATGGGAAGAAAGAAGGATAAAGGGAAAGAAATTAAACAAGATTCCGGCTCCCCAACTAAAGCTCTTTCTGAGCACTCTGAAAATCTTAGTAAAACCTTAAACACTAAAACCACTTCTCCTAAAGACCTTAAAAAATGGATTGAGGAACTTTCTCAATCTCCTGAAGTAATCAAAGCACTGCAGGGTATGGCATCCTCTTCCACAGAGGACCCAGGTATGTCTTCTAAATCTAAAGCGATCGTATCCGCTCATGATACGGCTACTCTGTCTCAAACGGTAGACAGTAAAGAGTTATCAAATCCGTTGATGGCTGTGGATTTGCCAAAAATCCAATATAAATATACTAATAATATACATAAATGGTTTGATAAAAATTTATTTGATTTTGAAATCGAAGTTGAGGATGGGTATAATCATACCAATCCTTGGCAAATTATAAAAAATTATTATCCTGAGAATTGGTTTTTTATGCCAACAGACTTGTCAAAACCTCAGGCATATTATAATAACATATTATTAGATACTGATTCAGTAAACATCAAACATACTTTTGATAAAAATGGAATAATTTCCTATTCTTCTATAAAAATAAAACGCGTCATCCATCCTAAGGATTGGCCCGTATCTTCTTTAGCAACGCCAGTAAGATTTAAAGGATTACATAAATATAATATGAGTTATAATTATTTTGATTATAAAGAAGCGTGGGATAAGATATTTTGTCTTCAAAATCCCACCACTACTCATTCTTGGTTAATTTATTTTGATCAAAATATACGCACTGATTTAAAATTCCCAAATTGGTTTAAACGATGGTGGCAATTTAAAGGAATTTCTGAGGAAATCATTCCTCATGATATCCATTATTTGTACCAGTTTTTTAAGACCCATTATAAACCTAAACCTGAAGAAGTTCATATTCCTTCTTTGATGTATTATTGTATGACCTTCTTCACTCCATGGGTATATCAATGGTATTTTGATTATTAGTATGTTCCGGGAAGCCAAATTCCCATGATAATAAAAAGACATAAAATAAAATGGTGGGGATCATTCAAGAATTCCACCACTGAACATAAAATTAGTCAATGGATCCGCAATAAATTATCCAGCCCATCTAAACCAGCTTTAACCTATGCCCATACATTAGCTATTCAGGATAACCCCCAGTTTGGTATCCAAAAAGCCCAATGTCAGGCCCGGTTAGCTGCAGCCAAAACACCAGAAGAATATAAATTGATCTGTCAAGAGATGTTTGAACAACTCTCAACCAGTTCAAAACAGCCCATAAATCCATCCACCAGTAAAGCCCAAAGTGCATCCTCCAGTAAATCTTCAAACACTACACACCATAAACACAAGGGTAAAATTGTTTTACCATCATCCTCATCATCTAGTTCATCTAGTGACGAAAGTGATGACAGCGATATCATAAAAATCCAAAGTAAAGCAGGTAAAAAAGAAAAAGAAAGAAAAAAGAAGTTAAAACAGAAAGAAAAAATAAAAAGAAAAGAAAAGCTAAAAAAGAAAAAGAAGGACACATCATCGTCCTCATCTTGTTCTGAATCATTATAAACAGGCAGAAGGAACCTTATTCCTTCAATCTTTGTAAAAACGCCAGAATTCAAGTACAGTAAAAGTCCACTCAGCAACAGTAAAGATCCACTCAGCAGCAGTAAAGGTCCACTCGCCAACAGTAAAGGTTAACTTGGCACAGTAAGCAAACAGTAGAGATTCTCCGACAGAGACTACTGTTCCAACAGTAAAAACAAACAGTAGAGATTCTCCGACAGAGACTACTGTTCCAACAGTAAAAGCAAACAGTAGAGATTCTTCGACAGAGACTACTGTTCACCAACAGTAAAAGTAAATAGTAAAGATTTCAAAAAATTTTATTTAAGGGAGCCTTTTCCCCTTGTGAAGGCATAACATATAATCGCATATAATCACATATAATTCAATATAAGCTTTAGGCGTAGATATTCTCTCCCTCCTTTCCCAGTTCGATTGTAAAGGATTCAAGTTGAAAGTCTTAAAACTCTTGTAAGTTTAAATTTCAATATTATAAATTTTATTATTGTATTTTGTAATTTATTTTTAGTAAATATAAATTGCTACTTCTTAAAGCCCTGTTAAAGGCTTCATTCTCTTCTCCCTCCAGACTCTGACTTAGTTCTGGGGATACAAATCCACGTAACCCAAGGCGTGGAGCCCGGATCGTGACAACCTGCAGTACCTTAGAACCACTTTTTACGCTTGTTGCCTCTCGACAACTTCAACCCATACAACGAGCAGGCCAAAGGCACATACACTCAGGGGCCTCAGCCCTATAAATGATGGGGTATCCTGGGGGCAAGAGCCTGTGTTTCGTCACAGTGTCTCACAGTGAGAACCCCCCATGGAACGGGACACCTGTCTTTGCCATCCTGCGGCAGAGGCGACAGGGGTTACTCCCTAGTGGCTCTGATACCGACAAATCCACGTAACCCAAGGCGTGGAGCCCGGATCGTGACAACCTGCAGTACCTCAACCAATTTAATCCACAAGATCGCCCGACTTAGTATTTATGAGCTGATTTTAAATGAAATCATATATATGCAATGAGCTAAGATTATTAATGGGATTTAAATAAACACAAATACAAACATTTAGAGACAAATCATAATTATAAATTAATATACTATGATTATTTGGATTTATGTGAACACTTATAAAATTCATTTACCTCAGAATCAACATACAAATTAAGTATGATACGTGGCTTTGTTATACCAAGAAGATGACTATGTAAATAGTCCTTTGGACCAGTAGCCCGCACCTCTGGGTTTCCAGCCTATATATCAATACTTAAACAAGTACTGTTTAGATTCCTTTTAAGAAATAGTTACTGTTTATCGTTTTAATATGAACAAACAGTTACTGTTTAAATCAAACAAGTATAAATAAATAGTACAATTTTCTGATGTGGAAGATCAGACTGAGCTGCATCCACAGAGCATACTTATAAAGCACAATTTAATATTTATCCAGCAACTCAACCAATTTTAATTGATTTTAGTTAAGGTTGAGGGTTCCTGCAACCTTAGCCTGGGATCCCTAGAACTAAGTCAGAGTGTGGAGGGAGAAGAGAAGGAAGCCTTTAACAGGGCTTAGTAGTAACAGTTTATAAATAACTTTATTTAAATACAAATATGAAATACAAATTTAAACTTACAAGTTTAAAGTTTACAATCCAGACTTCAAACGTTGAATGCTTACAAAGAACTTTGAGAGGAGAGGATGAGAGAGTTTTGAGTAGTTTAGGGTTATACTATCTTATTCCTTCACAAGAGGATAGGCTCTCTTTAAATAACATAGAAAAGAATCTTTACTATTCATGAATAGTGCTTGGTCTGCCACCGAATCTTGAACAGTGTTGACCTTTACTGTGGATGAACAGTAGGTTGTCTGCCATCAAATCTTTACTGTGGACATAATGCGTTGGCTTTTCCTGTAGACACATTGATTTGGCCTTTACTGTTGAATGATGGTGAAATAAGGTTTCACCTGCCTTTTACTCAGATGAGGACGATGTGTCCTTCTTTTTCTTTTCTTTTTTCTTTACTTTGCTTTTTTGCTTTAATTTTTCTTTTGCTTTTTTGGCAGCTTTACTTTTGACGATTATTGATTGAAGAATATCATCATTACTATCTTCCTTAGAGGAGAGCGATGATGAAGATGGTGAAGAAGAGGACGCCATATCAGCCCATCGAGCTTTGCTTTTATGGCTGGATTTAGATGATTTATCTGAACAAACTGCTGGCTGTTTACTTGATGAGGGTTTTACTGGAGAATCTGAACCTGTAGAAAGTTGTTGGAACATTTCTTGGCAAATCCTTTTATACTCATCTGGAGTTTTAGCAGCAGCTAACCTAGCTTGACACTGTGCTTTTTGGATTCCAAATGTAGGTTGATCCTTTAAAGCAAGAGTAGTCGCATAGGTTAATGGAGAAACCTGTGACAGTTTATTGCGAATCCATTGATCAATTTTAAGTTCAGTGGTAGAGTTCTTGAACGATCCCCACCATTTAATCTTGTGTCTTTTTACCAATGTAGGAATTTGATAAGTTCCTACAGCATACTGAGTGTCCAAATACCATTGATATACCCATGGCGTGAAGAAGGCCATACAATAATACATAAGCGAAGGAATATGGGCTTCGGCAGGACTGGGTTTATAATGGGCTTTAAAATACTGGTATAAGGCCTGAATTGGAGGAGGGATAATTTCAGTGGAAATACCCCTGGTTTGCCACCATTTTTTAAACCAGTTAGGCACTTTACAATCAGTACGGAATGAGGTATCAAAATAGATTAACCATGAATGCGTAGCAGTGGGGTTTTGAATAGCAAAAACGTTTTCCCATGCATCGCGGTAATCAAAATAATTGTAAGCAGTACTGTGTACATGCTTATATAAAACTTTAAATTTTACTGGTGTATAAAGCGAGGGTGCAGGCCAATCCTTGGGATGGATAATCCTGTGGATTTTAAGAGAAGAATATAAAATAACAGATTTATTTTTAGAATCATAATTGTGTTTAATTTTTACTGATCCTGTATCCAAAAGAATATTATGATAATATTCCTGAGGTTTTGAAAGATCGGTTGGAAGAAAATACCAATCCTCAGGATAATATTGTTTTAAAACAGACCAAGGATTAATATTGTTATATCCATCCTCAATCTCAATTTCATAATCAAAGATATTTTTAACAAACCATTTATGTATACTGGGAGTATACTGGATTTTTGGCAAATCCACAGCCATCAACGGATTTGATAAGTCTTTACTGTCTACCGTTTGAGACAGACTAGCCGTACCATGAACGGGTATGATCGCTTTAGGTGTAGAAGACATACCTGGCGCCTCTATGGAAGAGGACGCTATACATTGTAACGCCTTTAACACTTCAGGGGATTGACTAAGTTGTTCAATCCATTTTTTAAGATCTGAAGAGGTTTTAGTGTTTAGGGTTTTAGGTAAATCTTCTGAGTGCTCAGAGAGAGCTTTAGTAGGTGATTCAGGTTCTTCTTTAGGGGCTTTGCCCTTATCCTTTTTCCTTCCCATCGTTCTGTAAGAATTCGCGAGTCAGAAAATCTGGAATGTTGTTGCTAGTACCTTTAATAAATTCTATATCAAATTCAAATATACTGAGAAGAGCTTGCCATCTAGCAAAAATTTGTTTAGAAGCAAGATTTTTAACATCTTTTTGCAAAACATCTTTTGCAGATTTACAATCAATCCGAAGTAAAAACTTTTGATTTAATAAATCAGATTGAAATTTATTTATACAAATTACTATACTTAAAATCTCCTTTTTAATAGTAGAATAGTTTAATTGAGTTTGGTTCCAATGACCAGACGTATACTGAATAATACGTTCTTTTCCATTAATCACTTGTTTTAAAATACCACCATATCCATCATCTGAAGCATCCGTTTCAACAATTTTAAAAGCTGTTGGATTAGGGATGTAAAGATATGGAATTTCCTTTACTAAAGTCTTTATCTTTTTTACTAACTGTGTATGCTGGGTTGTCCATGGGCCAGCATTTTTCTTAAGCCCGTCATGCAATGGTTTTAGCATGCAATTTAAGTTTGGATAAAAATCTATAACATAGTTTAAACATCCAAGAAAACGTTGGAGTTGGGTTTTATTAGTTAATTCATCAGGGAACTTGGACCCAAAAATCATAGCTCGTTCTATGGGTTGGATAATATCCTGTTCTATATAGTGACCTAAAAACCTAACTTTAGTTTTAAACAAGTCCATTTTAGTTTTACTCAGGGCTAATCCATTCATTTCAATTACCATGCAAAATGTTTTTAAGTGTTTAAAATGTTCTTCTAATGTTCTACTAAAAACTAGAACATCATCAATGTATACTATACAAAACTCACTATGGGGATTAAATATATCATTCATGATCCTCTGGAATTCAGAAGGAGCATTTTTTAATCCAAAAGGCATTACATTCCATTCATATTGACCAAAAGGAACTGTGAATGCCGTTTTATATCTATCATTAGGATGAATCTGGATCTGCCAATAACCAGATTTCATATCAAATTTACTAAAAATGTTTGCATTATACAATTGTTTTAATAGGTCTTTTTTATTAGGTAGTGGATATCTAATCCATTTTAAAGCTGTATTTAATAGTTTATAATTAATTACTAATCTAGGTATTCCTCTTTCTATCTCAGCATTTTTATTGACATAAAAAGCTGCACAGGACCAAGGGCTTCTAGATTTGCTAATTAATTTTTTATTTTCTAAATCTTTAATTTCTTTTTTACAGTGTTCTATAAGTTTAGGGCTCATTTGAATGGGCCTGGCTTTAGTTGTAATGGACTTCTCAGCAAAGTCCTTTTCATATGGTAAATCTACTATATGCTGTTTACGGGCCCAAAATGCATTTGGGTGATCTGCACATAGTCTATTTTCCATAAAATCTCTTAATTTATTAATTCTAATTTGAATATCTTTATCTTCTAATTGATTTTTAATTCTTTGAAGATATGCATGATTCCTCAGATTATTTAAGTCTTCTTCCTTAGAATTTATCAAAGAGTTAATCTCTAAAGTTTTAATAGAATGAGCTTTTAATAAATTTAAATTCTTTCTTCTAGGTTTTTCAGTAAATTCTAACCTAGCCTTACTGCCTTTTATCTTAAATTTAATACAATCTTCGTTTACTGAATATGGTGTGATTAGGTTTATAAATGGTGTTCCTAATATTACCATATAATTTATTTGTGGTGAAAGCAAGAATATTGTTTTAATCTCTAATTCATTATTTACAATATCTGCATCAATTTTACCTAGAATTTCTAAATTAGATTTATTAGCTGTTGTTAGTTTTTCATTGGTTTTTAACCAAAATCTATGTGGTATTAAATCAGATTTTATACAATTTAAATCTGCGCGTGTGTCAAATAGAGCTATACCATTTATAATAAAATCATGTGAAATTTTTAAAGTTATTTTTACTAAATATTTTCTAGATGTTATTTCTTGTAAAAGAAAGAGAAAATTAGGGTTTATTTCTGCTTCTTCATTTAGTTCATTTATTTCGTCTTTTACTTCATCATCTGGTTCTTCCGAAGAGGAACTAGATATTAGTTGAACTTCTAAATGTTTTATTTTTGTTGCATTTACCTGTGCCTGGTGTTTTAATTCTTTTACTTCATGTTTTAAAATCCTAATTTCTTTATACAAATCCTTAAGTGACATATCTGTTTCTACTTTTTTATTTCTATTTAATATAGTTGTTAGATCATAAGTATTAGTTTGAATTTTTGGTGTTATAGTTTTTACTTCTTTATCTTCTTCAAAACTTTTAATTAGTTTTTTAAGAAGTTGACTTTTAAGATCATTATCTGTAATACTATTTACTACCTCTAAGAGTGTACTCTGATCTTTAGTTAACATATTTATTGATTTATCTGAAGAACTGGTTGTTGAACCAAGTTCATCAATTTGATGTTCACTTTCTTGTATCTCAGAATCTGATGTATCAGAAGTAAGATACAATTCATGAATTTTATTTATTATTTCATCATCTAAATTTAATTCATGCAATTTTTTATTGAACTTACAAAATTTAGATGTGTGTCCTTTCTTGCCACATTTAAAACAAGTTAATTCTTTATATGAAGTTTTATCAGACCTTTTATATGGTTTTGTACTTTTAGATTTTTTATAATATTTAGGTTTTTCTTTATGATAATAATTATCTTTACTAAGTTTAGACCTATAATATTTTTTATAGTGTTTCCTAGAGTTTGATGGTTTAGAACATTGACCACTACATTGTTGTGTAGATGTTATGCTATAATCAAATTGTTTATAAAAACTCCCTAATTCTTGTTTAGTCTTTTTTAACTCATATTTTAAAGTTCTTTGAAGTTTTAAATCTTGA
The DNA here is from genome assembly GCF_041381405.1 of Jatropha curcas. Taxonomy (NCBI): domain Eukaryota; kingdom Viridiplantae; phylum Streptophyta; class Magnoliopsida; order Malpighiales; family Euphorbiaceae; genus Jatropha; species Jatropha curcas. Next base: position 12,397,339 of record NC_143151.1, on the reverse strand, counting down.
TAAATCTGTAATCCTTCTTTCTAAATTATGCTTATTAATTGACCATAAGTTAATTTATTATATGGGATTGGGTTACCATGTTGTTGTTTAATATAATTCCTAACTCTTTCCCCTAAAAAATAAGGTAAACCAGCTAAGAATTTTTCTTTCCAAAATGCTTGGTTTGAATCTTCTCTTAACATTAATCGTGTAAGAAAAGTGGTTTTATATAACTGAAATTGACCTAAATGTTTACATTTTAAATTACTTAAAAGTTCAGCTTTTTATCTTTTATGTGTGATGGATCTCCTATAAAATGTAATGAAATGGTTAATATTAAGGTTGCAACTGCATCCTGAATAGGTTCACCACTTTCATCATATAAAGGTTCATCCTGATCATTTACTTGAACTAAATTTAAAACATCTAATTGGTCTTTTTCAGTGAGATGATAATCCCACCAACCTTTTAATTGTCCTGTAAATCCTGCAATAAGGATTTCAGCAACTGCCTTATCAGATATAGGTGACTGAGTTTTATAAGCATTTGCAGCCATTGTCATTTGTTGCAAAATACTTAAGATTTTATATTCAGATAATCCATCAATATTCCATTCATATAATGTGTTAGCATTATAATGAAATTGGGATATGTATGGAGGTTTATCAGTGAGTCCTAAATCTGGTGCCTTAGAGACTAATTCTCTATGGGTTATATTATTTACAAATTGTTGAGCATCTTTTAGGTCAGGTTCACTGACATCAGGGCTAGAAGTTTCCTCTAAAAGGTTTATGTCATGAGTGGTATCCTGAACTACATGATGAGTAGATTCTGAACTTCCCTCAAGTTGACTAAGCTGTTGTTTTAAAGTTCCTAAAAATTTTGAATTTAATTCCTTCTGACTAGACTTAGAAATTTGAAATGGTTTAAACATAGGTGATTTTACTATTTCTCTACCTTTAGATGGTTCAACGACTACGTGTTTATCCTGGAGTAATTGTTCTATCTTCTTTAATTGTGTATTTAAACAAATTAAACTAGCATTACTAAAATTATTTTGTTCAATTAATTTTTTATCTGAATCATTTTCTCTAGCTACTTTATATGGTGCACAAGTAATATCATTATCTTGATATTTAAATTTACTTATTGCCTTAGGAGGAAAATCACTCTGAATTATCCTATCATTTACTATCCATTCGGGCCTTTTATCACGAATTGTTATAGGGTTAAGACTTTTATTTGAATTATTTTTAATTAATGAAAACCAATCTAAAAACTTAATTTTAGTTTGGGTTTGAAGTTGGTAATCAAAATATTCTTCTTTTAAATCTTCAAAAGCATGAGTTTTTAAGATTTTATTTATCTTCATTAAATTTTTTGTTTTTGTAATTTCTTTTACCAAATCTTTATTAATATCTTCTTTGGTTAAAACATTTAATTCCCTATTTATTTCACTAACATTTTCTGTGATCGCTGAAGCTGTTGGTGATTCTGGTGAATTGTTTACTAAGTTGGATTGTTGATTTAAATAATTGTCAACAGGATTATAGACTGCCTGTGGGACTGAATTACTATAATTAACTCCTTTCATTTTAAATGATTGACTAGATGCAGGTATATCTGATGTAGAATATCTAGGTTTCACTAATGTTTGAATAATAGGTTTAGGCTCGTTTTCCTTATATCTTGCATAAATTACTGAAGGTATTTTTATATTTTTTGACTTTGCCTACTGAACCCATTCCTACTGAACCCATGAGTAAGACCCATATGAGTGGCATCGAAAGGGTATAACCAGGAGGGTATAACCAGGTAGTCATTAAAGCTTTTGGTATATAATAAAATGGATCCTTTCTTATGTAGATCGGCTAGTAGTAATAAATCTGAAGACTCAGATAACTCAAAAATTAAAAGGGTAATAAATAGAAATGAATTAATTTTACAAGATTTTAGTAAAGCTATTGATGAATGGGAAATTCCTAAAGTTGATAAAGAACAAATTTATAAAATCTCTAAATTTAATTTATTTAAAACTGATTATGTTATTAAAACTGAAGAAAGAGATTTCCAATTAAGTAAACCTTTTGAACGTATAACTCTTTTGTCTTCTAAAACTTTGCAACATCATAAAAGTAAAAAATATAAATATATTCATATAGGATTAATTCAAGTTGGAATAAAACCTTTAACCAGAAAAGGATTAAATACTAGTATTCTTGCAGTAGTAAGAGATGCTAGATTTTTTAACTTTTCAAGATTCTTTATTAGGATCAGTTGAGACTAGCTTAAGTGAAGGACTGATCTCCTTTGAGGTCTATCCAGATATGACTGTCTCATTAAATGATTTAAATATTCTAGAAAGTATAGTTTTGGAAATTAAAACTCATAATTATAAAATGAAGCAAGGATCAATTCCTATAGCTTTAATATATAAAATTCATTATAAAGCAATGAATTCAGCTTTTGGAACTAAATATAAATTACAACCTAAAATTGGTGAAACAAGATTTTTGCAAACAGATTTAACTAAAACCAATACGGTAATTCCTAAAACAATTCAGTGGAAGGATATCACACTTCCAGATGAATGGATTTTGGAAGGAGTAGTACCTCCTCCTATTCCTGAACCAGTAAAACCAAACGTAAATTTGCAAAAAATTGAACAATTTGAAGATGGTAAAGTAACTTTAAAATTTAATCGCAGTCAAAGTATGAGGTATACAGGGTCATCTTCCTCTGTTACAACAGATGAAAATGATAAACCTAGTTCCTCCATACCTTTTGTTATTTATGCTAAATATAAAGAAACTGAGCCTAAACCAATAATTCAAACATTAGTAAAACCAAGATTTTCTACTTCTGATATTCCAAATTTAAAAATGAAAGGTGTTGATTATAGTAATTCTATACCACAGGCAGTTTATAACCCTGTAGATAATTATGTAAATCAACAGTCAACCTTAGTCAATGCACCTGAATCACCAACAGCTTCAGCTATCACTGAAAATGTTAGTGATATAAACAGAGAATTAAATGTTCTTAGTAAAATAGATATTGAGAAAAGCTTAATAAAAGAAATATCTAAAACTAAAAATTTACTTAAAATGAAAAAGATATTAAAACTTTACACTTTTGAAGAATTAAAATATGAATATTTAGAATATAAAATAAATAATCAAACTAAAATTAGTTTCTTTGATTGGTATAAATTAATTAAAGAAAATAAATCTGAAAAAGATTTAAACCCTATAACAATTAGAGATAAAAGACCTGAATAGATAGTAAATGAACAAACCATAAAAAGTGATTTTCCTCCTAAAACAATTAGTAAATTAAAACATCAAGATCATGAAATTATCTGTGCACCATATAAAGTTGCTCGAGATAATGATACAAATAGTAAGATAATTGAACAGAATAACTTTAGTAATGCAAGTTTAATTTGTTTAAACTCACAATTAAAACGCATAGAACATATGCTCGAAGATAAACCTTTAGTTACGGAAAATATAAAAGGTAAAGAAATAGTAAAATCTCACATGTTTAAACCTTACCAAATTTCTCAGTCAAGTAAAAAAGAATTTGTAAATAAATTAAAAGATCAATTAAGTAAACTTGAGGTTCGTTCTGAGACTATTCAACAAGTAGCTCTTGATACTCCTCAAGCATCTGTAAATATGATAGAAGAAAACACCAACTCTGATGTTAGTGAACCTGACTCAGAAAATATTAAACAATTTGAAATCAATCCTATAAATCATCATAGAGAAATAGTAAATAGGGCTCCAGACTTAGGTATAATTGATAAACCTAATACTATATCTCAATTTAAATATAATGCTTCAACAATTTATGAATGGAACATAGATGGTTTAAGTGAATATAATATCTTAAGTGTTTTGCAACAAATGACAATGGCTGCAAATGCTTATAAAACACAGTCAATCATTTCTGATAAAGCTATAGCAGAAATCTTAATTGCTGGATTTACTGGCCAACTTAAAGGATGGTGGGATTATCATCTCACTGACCAACAACATTTAGAAATCCTAAATTCAATTCAAATAGATGATGAAGGTGAACCTATATATGATGAAAATGGTGAAGTAATTCAAGATGCAGTGTCATCTTTAATTCTCACTATTTCACTTCATTTTATAGGAGATCCATCTCACTTAAAAGATAAAAATGCAGAATTACTTACTTAGTAATTTAAAATGTAGAAACTTAGTTGATTTTCAAAATTATAAAACGACTTTTCTCACTAGATTAATGTTAAGGGAAGACTCTAATCAAAGCTTTTGGAAAGAAAAGTTTTTAGTTGGGTTACCTTATTTCTTGGGAGAAAAGGTTAGAAATCATATTAAACAACAACATGGTCAACCTATACCTTATAGTAAGTTAACCTATGGACAATTAATTAGTATAATTCAAAAGGAAGGATTACAAATATGTCATGATCTAAAACTTCAAAGAACAATAAAATATGAAATGCAGAAAACTAAAAAAGAATTAGGATCTTTTTGTAAACAATTTGACTATAGTATAACTTCTCCACAGAAATGTGATGGCCAATGTTCTAAAACAAATAAACCTAAAAAATATTATAGAAATAAATACTCTAAAAAACAATATAGGTCTACACCTAGTCAAGATAAATTTTATAGTAAAAACAGAACAAAATCTTCTTATAAACACAAAAATAAACAACCTTCTAAATCTACAACTAAAACTTCTTATAAAAATTTGACTTGTTACAATTGTGGTAAAAAAGGGCATACATCTAAATTTTGTAAATTTAATAAAAGATTACATGAATTAAACTTAGAAGATAATGTTTTAAATAAAATTTATGAATTATATATTGATTCGGATTCTTCGGAATCTGAGATTAATGAAAGTGAAAATCAAATTGATGAATTAGGAACTACTACAAGTTCTTCCAGTTCATCAAAATATTCTTTAAACATGTTATCTAAAGATCAAAGTAATTTATTAACAGTAGTTAATGGTATTGAAGATCAAGAAACTAAAGCTAAACTTCTTAAAAAACTAATAAAAAGTTTTGAAGAAGAAAATGAAGTAAAAAATATTACTCCTAAAATTCAGTCTAATACTTATGATTTAACTACCATTTTAAATAAAAATAAACCTAAAAAGGTAGATGCGGATGAATCTACTAAGGAATTATATAAAGAAATTAAGACGCTAAAACATGAAGTAAAAGAATTAAAAACCCAACTTCAACAAAACTCTAAAAAAATAAAAATACTAGAATCCCAACTTATTTCCAGTTCTTCCTCAGAAGAAGACGAACCAGATAATAATTTAAAAATAAATGAATTAGATGAAGGTGTAGATTGTAATTTTCTCAATTTATTACAAGAAATTACTTCACGAAAATATTTAGTAAAAATAAACATTCAAATAAATGATTTTGTGATAGATGCAATTGCACTTTTTGACACAGGTGCAGATTTAAACTGTATAAAATCTGATGTAGTTCCTAAAAGATATTGGTTAAAAACTAGTGAAAAATTAAGTACAGCCAACAAATCTAAACTTGAAATTATAGGAAAAACAGATGCAATAATCATAAATCAAGAATTAGAAATAAACACAGTATTTTTACTATCACCTCAGATAAATTATATGGTAATATTAGGCACTCCATTTATAAATCTCATAACACCATATTCAGTTAAAGAGGATTGTATTAAATTTAAAATAAAAAATTGTAAAGCTCAATTGGAATTTACAGAAAAGCCTAAAAAGAAACAATTAAATTTGTTAAAAGCTCATTCTATTAAAATGTTAGAAATAAATTCTTTGATTAAATCTAAAGAAGAAAACTTAAAAGATTTGAAAAATAATGCATGTTTAAATAGAATTAAAAACCAATTAAATACTGAAGACATCCAAAATAAAATTTCAACTCTAAAAGATTTTATGGAAAACAGATTATGTGCTGATCATCCAAATGCTTTCTGGGATCGTAAACAACACATAGTGGACTTACCATATGAAAAAGATTTTGATGAAAAAACCATTAAAACTAAAGCTAGACCAATTCAGATGAGTCCTGAATTGATTGACCATTGTAAAAATGAAATTCAAGATTTACTTAATAAAAAATTAATTTCTAAATCTAGAAGCCCATGGTCTTGTGCAGCTTTTTATGTGAATAAAAACGCTGAAATAGAACGTGGTGCTCCCAGATTAGTAATAAATTATAAACCATTAAATACAGCTTTAAAATGGATTAGGTATCCTATTCCAAATAAAAAAGATATTTTAAAGCAACTCTATAATGCAAATATTTTTAGTAAATTTGATATGAAATCGGGCTATTGGCAGATCCAAATTGACCCTAAAGACAGATATAAAACAGCATTTACAGTTCCATTTGGTCAATACGAATGGAATGTAATGCCTTTTGGATTAAAAAATGCTCCTTCTGAATTTCAGAGGATCATGAATGATATTTTTAACCCTCATTCTAAATTTTGTATTGTTTATATTGATGATGTGCTTATATTTAGTACAACTCTTGAAGATCATTTTAAACATTTAAAAACATTTTGTATGGTCATCGAGAAAAATGGTTTAGCATTAAGTAAAGCTAAAATGGATTTGTTTAAAACTAAAATAAGATTTTTAGGTCATTATATAGAACAAGGTAAGATTCAACCTATAGAAAGAGCACTTGTTTTTGGTGAAAAATTTCCTGATGAAATTTCTAATAAACCCCAATTACAACGTTTTCTTGGTTGTTTAAATTATGTAATTGATTTTTATCCAAATTTAAATTGCATGATAAAACCTTTACATAATAGACTTTGTAAAAATGCTGCTCCTTGGACAACTCAGCATACTCAACTCGTAAAAAAGATAAAATCATTAGTAAAAGAAATTTCTTATTTATATATTCCTGATCCTAATGCTTTTAAAATTGTTGAAACTGATGCTTCTAATATAGGTTATGGAGGCATTTTAAAACAAAAAATTAATGGTAAAGAAAGAATAATCCAATATACTTCAGGTCATTGGACTTCAACTCGATTAAATTATTCTACCATTAAAAAAGAAATTTTAAGTATTGTTATTTGTATAAATAAATTTCAATCTGATCTTTTAAATCAAAAATTTTTACTTCGTATTGATTGTAAATCTGCAAAAGACGTTTTGCAGAAAGATGTCCAAAACCTTGCCTCTAAACAAATTTTTGCTAGATGGCAAGCGCTTTTAAGTATTTTTGAATTTGACATAGAGTATATTAAAGGTAATGATAATAATATTCCAGACTTTCTAACTAGAGAATTCTTACAGAACAATGGGAAGAAAGAAGGATAAAGGGAAAGAAATTAAACAAGATTCCGGCTCCCCAACTAAAGCTCTTTCTAAGCACTCTGAAGATCTTAGTAAAACCTTAAACACTAAAACCACTTCTCCTAAAGACCTTAAAAAATGGATTGAGGAACTTTCTCAATCTCCTGAAGTAATCAAAGCACTGCAGGGTATGGCATCCTCTTCCACAGAGGACCCAGGTATGTCTTCTAAATCTAAAGCGATCGTATCCGCTCATGATACGGCTACTCTGTCTCAAACGGTAGACAGTAAAGAGTTATCAAATCCATTGATGGCTGTGGATTTGCCAAAAATCCAATATAAATCTACTAATAATATACATAAATGGTTTGATAAAAATTTATTTGATTTTGAAATCGAAGTTGAGGATGGGTATAATCATACCAATCCTTGGCAAATTATAAAAAATTATTATCCTGAGAATTGGTTTTTTATGCCAACAGACTTGTCAAAACCTCAGGCATATTATAATAATATATTATTAGATACTGATTCAGTAAACATCAAACATACTTTTGATAAAAATGGAATAATTTCCTATTCTTCTATAAAAATAAAACGCGTCATCCATCCTAAGGATTGGCCCGTATCTTCTTTAGCAACGCCAGTAAGATTTAAAGGATTACATAAATATAATATGAGTTATAATTATTTTGATTATAAAGAAGCGTGGGAAAAGATATTTTGTCTTCAAAATCCCACCACTACTCATTCTTGGTTAATTTATTTTGATCAAAATATACGCACTGATTTAAAATTCCCAAATTGGTTTAAACGATGGTGGCAATTTAAAGGAATTTCTGAGGAAATCATTCCTCATGATATCCATTATTTGTACCAGTTTTTTAAGACCCATTATAAACCTAAACCTGAAGAAGTTCATATTCCTTCTTTGATGTATTATTGTATGACCTTCTTCACTCCATGGGTATATCAATGGTATTTTGATTATCAGTATGTTCCGGGAAGCCAAATTCCCATGATAATAAAAAGACATAAAATAAAATGGTGGGGATCATTCAAGAATTCCACCACTGAACATAAAATTAGTCAATGGATCCGCAATAAATTATCCAGCCCATCTAAACCAGCTTTAACCTATGCCCATACATTAGCTATTCAGGATAACCCCCAGTTTGGTATCCAAAAAGCCCAATATCAGGCCCGGTTAGCTGCAGCCAAAACACCAGAAGAATATAAATTGATCTGTCAAGAGATGTTTGAACAACTCTCAACCAGTTCAAAACAGCCCATAAATCCATCCACCAGTAAAGCCCAAAGTGCATCCTCCAGTAAATCTTCAAACACTACACACCATAAACACAAGGGTAAAATTGTTTTACCATCATCCTCATCATCTAGTCCATCTAGTGACGAAAGTGATGACAGCGATATCATAAAAATCCAAAGTAAAGCAGGTAAAAAAGAAAAAGAAAGAAAAAAGAAGTTAAAACAGAAAGAAAAAATAAAAAGAAAAGAAAAGCTAAAAAAGAAAAAGAAGGACACATCATCGTCCTTATCTTGTTCTGAATCATTATAAACAGGCAGAAGGAACCTTATTCCTTCAATCTTTGTAAAAATGCCAGAATTCAAGTACAGTAAAAGTCCACTCAGCAACAGTAAAGATCCACTCAGCAGCAGTAAAGGTCCACTCGCCAACAGTAAAGGTTAACTTGGCACAGTAAGCAAACAGTAGAGATTCTCCGACAGAGACTACTGTTCCAACAGTAAAAGCAAACAGTAGAGATTCTCCGACAGAGACTACTGTTCCAACAGTAAAAGCAAATAGTAGAGATTCTCTGACAGAGACTACTGTTCCAATAGTAAAAGCAAACAGTAGAGATTTTTCGACAGAGACTACTGTTCACCAACAGTAAAAGTAAATAGTAAAGATTCCAAAAAATTTTATTTAAGGGAGCCTTTTCCCCTTGTGAAGGCATAACATATAATCGCATATAATCACATATAATTCGATATAAGCTTTAGGCGTAGATATTCTCTCCCTCCTTTCCTAGTTCGATTGTAAAGGATTCAAGTTGAAAGTCTTAAAACTCTTGTAAGTTTAAATTTCAATATTATAAATTTTATTATTGTATTTTGTAATTTATTTTTAGTAAATATAAATTGCTACTTCTTAAAGCCCTGTTAAAGGCTTCATTCTCTTCTCCCTCCACACTCTGACTTAGTTCTGGGGATCCCAGGCTAAGGTTGCAGGAACCCTAAACCTTAATTAAAATAAAATCAATTAAAATTGGTTGAGTTAATTGATAAATATTAAATTTATTTGTGACTTGTATGTTGTATATAAGTATGCTCTGTGGATGCAGCTTAGTCTGATCCTCCACATTAGAAATTAGTATTGCTTGTGTATCATACTTAATGCATTATATAAGTATTCATATAAATCCATTAAATCATAGTATTTTAATTCACAATTATGATTTATCTTTAAATATTTGTATCTGTATTTATTTAAATCCCATTAATAATCTTAGCTCTCTACATATATATGACTTTGTTTAAAATCTGAGTAAACGGTCCTTTTGTTGGTATCAAAGCCACTAGGGAGTAACCCCTGTCGCCTCTGCCGCAGGATGGCAAAGACAGGTGTCCCGTTCCATGGGGGGTTCTCACTGTGAGACACTGTGACGAAACACAGGCTCTTGCCCCCAGGATACCCCATCATTTATAGGGCTGAGGCCCCTGAGTGTATGTGCCTTTGGCCTGCTCGTTGTATGGGTTGAAGTTGTCGAGAGGCAACAAGCGTAAAAAGTGGTTCTGAGGTACTGCAGGTTGTCACGATCCGGGCTCCATGCCTTGGGTTACGTGGATTTGTTGGTATCAGAGCCACCTGTCTTTGCCATGTTGGTATTAAATTGGTATCAGAGCCAATTTAATCCATTCATTTTATAAAATCTGAAGACTCAGATAAATCTATTCCAATTTATAAAACCTGATCCATTAAATATATATATATATATATATATATATATATATATATATATATATATACACTTAATATAGGAAAATTTCTCATCAATTCCTTTTCTTTTAAAACTTTCTTAACATCATAATGAAATTTATCATACTTTCCTTAGTCAAAATTCAAAGCACATACATCTTAAATAAATAAAAAAAAAATTAAGCCTTACCACCCTAGAGTGGTTTGGCCTCTTAATGAAAACCAAGGGGAGGAATTTCCTTCTCCAACCAAGCATACTAACATAACTCTTATGCACCAAGGTATCCATTTCTATCCTCATCATGCATTATCTAAACTAATTCCACACTTTATCCCAAAATTTCCAACAATTTTTCCCATTTATATCCATTTAAACATATCCACAATACCACTTTTCAACCTTATATCTTATTTTTGTCAAATCAATCCTCAAACATACAAATAATCAAGAGAACCTCATCACACATGATTCATACATACATTTATCCAAATAAACCTATGAGTCAAGGCATAGGAAATTTCCAGCATTAAAATATCCTTGACCTTTGCTATGTTTTTAAGACATAACTTGAGTTATAGGTCTCCAAATTGAATGAAATTAGATTCATTAGAAATCTAAGATAAAATACTACAAATGATATGAAGGGACCACAGCCCAGATCAATGCTTAAGGTGGTAAACAGAAGCTAGGAACACAGACCAACAGTCCAGACCCGATTCAGCAGAACTAAGTCCAATGTTATTGAATTCCTACTTAACCAAACACTCAAATTAAACCAATCCAGAACCATGGAAGTCTCAAGACACAGGGAAACAACTTTCATGAAGACTTCAGAACCAAATCTTGTCATTATAGTGGTCAAAATGGGCACTCAATTCAGTGATGCATGTAGTCCGACATAACAGAGTCAGTTTAAGTATTTCAGCCATAAGTTGAGCTATGTATCTCCAAATTGGACACAAGAGGATGGGTTGGAAAGCTAAGAAGTAGACCTACAACTTTCATGAAGGACTCAGACACAAATGGAAAATAGAAATGGTCGAAAACTAGTCCTTAATCTCATCCAATAACACTTTTTCCAAAATTCAGTTTACTTTAACCATGAAAAAAAACATGAACAACAAAGATACAAGGTAGAGATTTCTACCACATACTAAATACTCATCAAACATCACCCAAGAGCATGTTATTGCAACCAAAGTTCAACAAATCAATCATTTCATACAAAATCCCAAAATACATGTATGATAGCATAAATGCACAAAATCAAAAATTCAAGTAAGGTAAGTGTGTTTATGAACACTAACCTTAAAAATAAGCTTTAGCAAGTCTAAGCTCTAACTTTGCCTTTACTCCATGGTAGAGGTTTCCCCAACCTTTGGCTTAAGTAGAGAATCTCCAAATTTCTTGAAACTAATCACCACAAATCACTTCTCAAGCTTAATTCTCTAAGATTAATTACTTAAATCAAGTTGGGTGGGTTTAATTTGGTGGATTTAACAAGTAAGAAGTGAAGAAAAACAAAGAAGAGAAGAAGAAGAGGAAGTGGCGTTGAAGAGAAGAAGAAGAAGAGAAAAAGTGGTTGCTCAATAATTGAAGTTGACCTTATAAAGTGATCAAAGGGTATTTTGGTCTTTTCCCCATAATTGGATGGCTAAGATTAAGCTCATCTAATGGCTAAAAATATTCTCCAATTCAATTCCTTCACAATATTATGTATCTCCACAAATTTCTCAAATTACTCCATAAAAATTATTCCTCAAATTTCCTTAATTAATAAAGCATCATAATTCACTATTCACTAATTAACTAAATTCTCCAAAAATATTCATTACTTACTTTCTACCCATAAAAATCATGCATACATACTCCAGAAATATTAAAGAAAATATAAAACATATATAGCAATTTTTTCCGGACCAAAATAATACCGACTCCCGGACTGGTAGTACTATTCACAGACCGGTGGTACTATTCATAGACTGGTAAATCACTACCCATTCATAGTTAATCATACTCAATATCTTCCTCGAATTGAAATAAAATATTATCCCCCTTTCTGTAGCACCATTCATGACTCGATAAAATAATATTATTTTAAGATTCAAAAATTTTAGGGCGTTACACAGCCGATCCAATGGAAGCTCTGCAATCTTCCTCGCAGAGTCATAAATGTAAACTTTATATTTCTGTTGTTTAATTTTAGATGTATAAATTATTCTATTATCAGATTATTATTTAACTCCGCAGTTATATAAGGTTGTGTATTTCCAATTGGGCTCTGTCGTATGCGTTATTTTATAAAGGGTATGGAATATATAAGTTGAGTAATTAGGCTTACTATGGGCCTCGGGGGCCTTATGCTTACCTGGACCCTAGTGTCTGTCCGGCCCACGGAAACGGGTAGTGACAATATATATATATATATATATATATATATATTGAAACACCCCGTATTTTTATTTTTGAAACTTTTGAATTTTTAGTAAATCAAAAATCGAAATTTTTGACTGTGTAGGCTACAGGTATTGCATAATCTTAGCCCAAAGAATAGTATGACAACTCCTAATCGAGGATTTTCTAAACTTTTTAATAATTATTTTGGGCATGAAATATCAAATCAATTAAAATAAATTAATTGGACCCGTAAAACCGTTTGAAATTTTCGAAAATCAAGTGAAAAATTCGTAAACCTAGTAGAAATCGAGTTGAATCGCCGATTTGGACCAAATCGATTTGAATTGAATCGAAATGGCCCAGAATTCTCTAGAACTGCCCTTCTTCTTTCTTTTTCTTTTCTTCTTCTTCCTCTCCAGCGAGAGCAGGCGCACCCCCTCTTTCTTCCTTATCATTTTCGAGCACCGATCGAAGAGAGCGAGGTGGCGATTGACTCGCCTAGTGCTATGGGTTATGTTTCCGGTCTCCTCTCACGCGGAAAGGGCCTCCGTTGACGCGATATGGGCTGGGTTTCTTCGTTAGCTTTTCTTCTTCATTTTTGGCGAACCACGCCGTTGTCGATGGTTGCAGCATGAAGCAAGGGTGTCGATCGCTTCTTTTTCTCAATGCGATCGTTTCTCCTCCATCAGTCATGGCAACGAAGCTCAGATGACGAAACTGCCATGAACGGAATCGCAAAGCTCTTGTCAGTTCGATCCGTCCAGTTAGAGGTCTCATCTCGCTCAACCGACATTGAAAATGGAATCATGAGTGAAATCCGATTCGAGTGGTGGTGTGCTTGGAAAATTCTTGGCAGAATCAATTTTCTGGCCATCGTGCACGGCAGCGGCTGCTGTCCGGCGATCGGCCGATGTTGACGCGTGTCGTTATGCCCCCGCCTAACCCGTTGAGGATACAAGGACGCGGAATGAGGGATCATGGTTATCCGGAAGTCTTTAAACCAAGGATTGATTTAAACCAAATAGAGAGTGGCTGATTTAAAGTAGAGTTGTGTCACACAGCTATAAGGTGCGTGACGGCACTGATAGTTGCGTCACGCAACTCCAATTAAAGTGACGTCACCTTGAAAGCTGACAAATAATGGTTTTACATTCTGTTTGGATATGTGGCAACGGTCCAGAAAGTGAGCTGTGTCACGCAGCTCTCGGCTCCGTCACGCAACTGTTAGCTATGTGACGCAGCTATCCTATGTTGCCCTACCCATATAAATACTGCGTTTTTATCTTAAACAGGCAGAATTTAGAGAGAGGATTTTTGGGAGAGAGGAATTTTAAGAAAAAATACATTTGCGGCTGAGGTTTTCTACAAAAACTCTTCTGAGTTATCTTGAAGAAAATCAGCCTTAGAGATTAATTAGATTGAAAACAAAAATCACACAAAAAGAGAAGAAGAGAGAAAAACAAAAGAAAAAGAGATTTTTGTTAAAACTTGGTGAACAAAGACTTCTGGGACATTGAAACCTTGCTCCTAAGATGTTCTGATTATTTACAATCCTCAATCTGAGGGTTAGGTAATTATCTAAACTTTTCTTGGTATTTTTTAGTTATTAATTCGTTATTATCTATTTTGTTGATGTTTGAGTAGCTTGATATTGATTAAACGGTACTCTGCCTATTATTGGATGTCTCTGAGTTATATTAAAACAAGTTTTGATAAAAAGAAAACGTGAAAAGGGTTGTTTGAAAGGTAGTTACGGACCAGAGCAATTGCGTCACGCAGGTACAAGCTGCGTGACGGAACTGTTCATATCCAAAACATGTTGACATTACCCCGACTAATTGCGTGACGGAACTGTTCGTGTTTATGATTTTATTTCGCTTTTGTCTTCTTATTTAATATTGTATTCTAAATAAATGACTGATTGATCTGAAAGTTTTTCCAAAGTCACGAACAGCTGCGTCACGCAACTATTAGGTCCGTCACGCAACTGTTCTTCCATAGAACAACTGCGTGGCGCGACTGTTCTAGGGTTCCAGAAATAATTTTTATTTTTTAAAGAAAATAATAATTTTTTGCAATCAAATAAATATTCAATTCTTTTTATAATTCAAGAGACAACCAATAGTGGGCAGATTGCGATTTAATTAAGCACATTAATTTATTATCATGCATGATTTCGGGTTTTTAGGGTTTCTTGGATTTAAGTTGGGTAGAATGTATTTTAGGTTCGGTTCGTGGCCCGCCTTTAACCATAAGGCAAGAGCGGGTCTTTTGATTATTTTAACTTGACTGCTGTGGGTTGAATGGTTGGTGTGGTTTGATTAATTATGAATGTAATAAATGAATTTATTTAGGACGATTAAAAGATTTTCCACATAGGAACTCGGTTTGATTTATTCGGGTTGGGTTTACGTAAATAAATTGGCTTTTCTAAATTAAAATAAATTAGAAATTGTAGGTTAAAAGAGGCCGGTTTTCCGGGCGTCGGCTTCCAACAGGTCGACGTACCCAATTCCCTTATCCAGAATCGCACTTGGTGCGCCTGACCAGTCTTTTAAAATAATTGGCCTTAAATAAAATTGGGTTAAATGAAGTCACTTTTAAATATAAACGGTCCCATTGCCGAAAAAATGGGTGGCGACTCTAAGTGTTTTATAAGACTGATTTATCGGCATCGTATTCCTAAAAGGTTTTGTCACCACTTGTTAAAAATAAAGATGACCCAGATCACATTTCCAACAAACAATAAAAATCGAGCGTTTTTCAGGTCGCTCGGGGGCGGTGCGAAAATAGATTGGCGACTTCATTGGGGACCTGTATCCACTAATCCCCGGTTATTTTTAATAACTAGATGGTTGCAATTAGGAATTGACTCTAAAGCCTACTTTTTCTAAATAAAAATTGATTAGAAAGCCGTTGGAAAATTCTCTAATCGTCCGTATGTGTTTACTTGCTTTCTTTTAAGATCTTGCATTCATACCGCATTTCTCTCTTCTCACCACTTTCTACCCATGTTACCCTTCGGTATTTTTGTTAATTTCGAAGGTAGATCCAGCCTAAACCTTGCGTTTTAGGTACATCTACCCAAGAATTAGCAAATGTACCAACTGCAAGCCTAGTATCTTTAAAGGTGCGTCAAAAGGAGTAGGCCCATAAAAAAGCCCGAATCCTGTTTGCGGAACTCGGACTTTGTAAGCCTAATGGACTAAAGCCCATGCATGTAGTCAAAAAAACTTAGTTACTTCCCCTAAGGAACACCTGGTTTTGTTTGCTGTTGATAAGGAACCGGGATCGGGAATCAAAGGAATGGGATATAAGTTCGCCTCTATGGCACCCCACGTTTATATTGAAACGGAAACACCAATAATCGAGATTAATCGCTCTATGGCACCCCACGTTTATAGTGAAACGGTAACACCAATAATCGAGCAAAGAACAAGATAAACGCCACAATGAATTGATAAGTTTACCTTAATTCTTGATGCAATTAGAGGAAGCAATTTCTCACTATCACTCTAAGCAAGGAGAACACGCAAAGCTTGAACAAATGAAGTTTATCAATATCTCAAAGATTTGTTTTACAATGAAGATGAGAGTATTTATACTAAACCTAAACATATTAGGTTACAAAGATAACAAATAAAGCATAAAACATAAAACAAGCATGAGTCGCGCTCGCGCATTTCAAATTCGCGCTCGTGACTTATGCTAACCAGCTCTCTGCCTCGCGAGTTATGCTTCTCGCGCTCGCGCAGTGAAGGTTCACGCTCGCGAGTGTCGCTCGCGCTCGCGCATGTTGGGCTTGCGCTCGCGAGTTGCGCTGCCTAACTCTCTGCCTCTCCTTTGCGCTTCTCGCGCTCGCGCACGGTAGAGTCGCGCTCGCGAGATGTGGTCGCGCTCGCGTATGTGAAGCTCGCGCTCGCGAGTTACGCTGCCTAACCCTCTGCCTCTCCTTTGCACTTCTCGCACTCGCGCAGGTCAAGCTCGCGCTTGCGAGTTGCACCAGTGTGTAGCAATTATTGGCACGGGTACTGTAGCAACATTAGGAGCCTAGGAATGCCTTCAAGTTCCTCACAACACATGTTAAATGCGACATCATGAAGTTCTCGTGTTATTTGGGCTTGAACAAATAGTGATACGGCTGCTCCATATCGCTTGGCACGGCTCCTTGTAATCGGTCCAATAGGAAGCACCAATGGATCTCCTTCGTCGTTAGCCATGCTCCCTTGAGATCCAGCGACGAGTGATGATGGATCCGTATCATCCCCCCTTTCCTCAAAAAGATTTGTCCTCAAATCTGCATCCATATCAAAAGGAGACAAGTCACTAACGTTAAAGGTAGCGGAAACACCATACTCACCTGGTAAGTCTATCTTGTAGGCGTTGTCATTAACGCGTTCCAAGACTTGGAATGGACCATCTCCGCGTGCATCTAGCTTAGACTTTCGTTGATTGGGAAACCTTTCCTTCCGAAGGTGTACCCAAACCCAATCTCCAAGCGCAAACACTAGCTTCTTCCTTCCTTTATTGGCCTTGTCATACTGTTTGTTCCTCTTTTCAATATTTGCTCGAGCCTTCTCATGTAAAGACTTCACCAGTTTAGCTTTCTTTTCACCATCTAAACTAGAGAGCTCATGTAAAGGTAAAGGAACAAGATCCAAAACAGTTAGTGGGTTAAATCCATAAACAAGTTCAAATGGAGTAAAACCTGAAGTAGAATGTATGCTTCGATTATATGCAAATTCAATAAATGGCAAACAATCCTCCCAAGTTTTCAAATTTTTACCCACTATAGTACGAAGTAAAGTTCCTAAAGTCCTATTCACAACTTCAGTTTGTCCATCAGTTTGTGGATGACAAGTAGTAGAATAAAGTAATTTTGTGCCTAGCTTACCCCACAAAACCCGCTAAAAATGCGAAAGGAACTTAGCATCCCTATCAGAAACGATAGTCCGTGGAACTCCATGTAATCGTACCACCTCCCTAAAGAATAATTCAGCAACATGAATAGCATCATCAGTTTTATGACAAGGAATGAAATGAGCCATTTTGCTGAACCTATCAACTACTACAAGTATACTGTCTCTACCATGCCTAGTCTTAGGTAATCCAAGTACAAAATCCATAGATATATCAACCCAAGGTGAACGAGGAACTGGTAAAGACATATACAACCCATGAGGCATAGACTTAGACTTGGCCTGTTTACAAGTAAGACAAGAATTACAAACTTTCTCGACATCTTTACGCATATGAGGCCAATAAAAATGTTCATTCAACATGTCATAAGTCTTATGTACCCCAAAATGTCCCATCAATCCCCTACAATGAGACTCAAGTGCAAGCAAATCACGCATAGAGCATTTAGGAACACAAAGTTTACTGCCCTTAAACAAATATCCTTCATGTCGATAAAATTTATCAAATGCTCCATGTTCACATGCCAAATACACATTGCCAAAATCAGAATCAGACACATACAAATCCTTAACATACTCAAATCCTAGCAACTTAGAACTAAGAGTAGTTAGTAAAGCATATCTTCGTGACAATGCATCAGCAACAACGTTATCCTTCCCATGCTTGTATTTAATAACGTAAGGGAATTGTTCAATGAACTCAACCCACTTACCATGTCGCTTGTTGAGCTTACCTTGGCCCTTCAAGTGTTTTAGGGCTTCGTGATCAGTATGAATGTCAAACTCTTTAGGTAGTAAATAGTGTTGCCATACACTTAAAGTCCTCACCAAAGCATATAACTCTTTATCATAGGTTGAGTAATTGAGTTGTGCTCCATTCAACTTCTCACTGAAATAGGCAATTGGCTTCTTCTCTTGCATCAGCACTCCTCCAATTCCTACACCAGAAGCATCACACTCAATTTCAAAGGTGTTCTCAAAATTAGGTAAAGAAAGTATAGGAGCGGATGTTAACTTCCCTTTAAGCGTATCAAACGCTTTCTGCTGTTCCTCGCCCCACTTGAACCCAACTTCCTTTTTAATTACCTCCGTGAGTGGTGCGGTTATCGAAGAGAAATCTTGTACAAACCGTCGGTAGAAACTTGCCAACCCATGGAAACTTCGTACATCCGAAGCTGATTTCGGCGTCGGCCATTCCTTGATAGCTTTCACTTTCTCGTCATCCACCTCTATACCCTGCGCACTCACAACAAAACCAAGAAACACAAGTCTATCTATACAAAATGTGCATTTCTTAAGCTTAGCATACAATTGTTCAGTTCTCAAAGCTTGTAATACTAGCCTAACATGCCCAACACGATCATTAAGAGACTTGCTATAAACAAGTATATCATCAAAGTACACAACTACAAATTCTCCTAAGAAAGCACGTAAAACATGGTTCATAAGCCTCATGAAAGTACTAGGTGCATTAGACAATCCGAAAGGCATGACTAACCATTCATACAAACCATACTTAGTTTTGAAAGCAGTTTTCCATTCATCACCTGGTTGCATTCGAATTTGATGATAACCACTCATTAAATCGATCTTTGAAAAGTAAGTAGACCCACACAACTCATCTAACATGTCATCAAGTCTAGGAATAGGGTGTCTATACTTTACAGTGATTTTGTTGACCGCCCTACAGTCAATACACATTCGCCATGTACCATCCTTTTTGGGTACTAAAAGTACTGGAACGGCACAAGGACTCATGCTCTCTCGTACCAATCCTTTCTCCATAAGCTCATCAACTTGCCTCTGCAACTCCTTTGTCTCCGTTGGATTGCTTCGATAGGCTGGTTGATTTGGAATGGTGGAGCCGGGAATGAAATCAATCTGATGTTCTATCCCTCTCAAAGGTGGTAATCCACTAGGTAACTCCTCTGGAAAAACATCAGTGAATTCCTGTAACATAGAAACAAACACAGGAGGCAAACCATCAAGATTAGTGTCAGCGTTAGAAAACAAAATTTCCTTGAACCTAAGAAGCAACACGGGTTGCCCCATGGCTATGGCACACTTAACCTCTCTAGCTCTCGCATAAAAAGTGTGTTTCTTTCTCTCCCCTCTTGGTGTTTCACTCACTTTTGGGCCAACCATCTGTTTGGTATCTTTTGTGGCCTCTTTCTTTTCAACCTCTCTCTTAATACTCTTTTGTTCTCTTGAACTGGAAGCCTCACTCTCATTTTCCCTGAAAGCTGAAGTCTCTCTCTCTCTCTCAAGTATTTTCTTCTGATCGGTGTACACTTCTTGAGGCGATAATGGAACAAGAGTCACCTTCTTCCCCTTATGAACCAAAGAGTATCGGTTAAAGAACCCATCATATAGTGCCTTTCGATCATATTGCCATGGCCTTCCCAACAATAGATGACCTGCCTGCATCGGTACTACATCACACAAAATCTCATCTTTGTACCATCCAATGGAGAATGGCACAAGCACCTGACGTGTCACCTTCACCTCTCCACCATCATTCAACCATTGCAATCTATAAGGTTTAGGATGTTTAAGACATGCCAAATTCAACTTATTCACCATACTCACACTAGCAACATTAGTGCAACTACCCCCATCAATAATAAGCAAGCACACTTTCCCATGTATCAAGCATCTAGTGTGAAATATGTTCTCACGTTGTTCAAGGCTCTCCTCCTTAACATGCATATTCAAAACTCGCCTAACAACTAGAGATTCTTCACGTTCAGCAAACAACAAGTTATGCTCATCGTCATCTGAATTATCATTATCAACATCATGCAAATGAGGCAAATCATCACAATCACTACATTCGGATTCAGAACTAACATTTCCATCTTCCCTAACAATCATAACCCTTTTATTAGGACATTGAGATGCAATATGCCCTTTTCCTAAACACTTAAAGCATTTAATCTCTCTAGCAGGGTTTATAGAGTTAGAAGTACCTTTGTTTCCCTTGAATGTAGTTTGGGCAACCTCTTTTCCTTTTGAAACTGATTCCGTTCTTTGGAAACTAGGACCTTTGAAGTCTTTCTTCTCACCTCCCTTGGACCATTTGGTTCCCAAAGTATTGTTGGAATATTTATTGGTAGACTTTCCCTTTTTCTGCCTTTCTAGCTTCATGGCCATATCTACCATTTCTTCAAGTGTATCATAGCGATACATCTCCAAAGCATCAGCAATATCGCTATTTAGACCTCCAAGGAATCGTGACATGGTGATTTGTACATCTTCCTCAATTTTGGCTCTTGCCATACAAATCTCCATCTCCTTGTAGTACTCTTCCACGCTCCTCCCTCCTTGCACCATTCTTGCTAGTTTGTTGTGTAAATCCCTAAAGTAATGAGCAAGGACAAACTTCTGGTGCATTAATTCCTTCATGATCTCCCATGGAGGTACTGGTCGCAACCCCCTACTTCTTCTTTTTAGTAGCAATTGTTCCCACCAAAACATAGCATATCCTTTAAACTCCACAGCTGCAAGATGGGATTTCTTCTCCTGGGAATAATTATGGCATTCAAAGATTTGTTCTAACCTTCTCTCCCATTCAAGGTATTCTTCAGCATTGTTGTTACCATTGAATTCTGGGATCCTCATTTTGATTGCTCCCAAGTTTCCATCAATTTTATTAGAATTAGTATCTTCAGTCTCCTCATCATCATCGGTTTGAATTCTAACTTGGGGACGGGCTCTAGTGGCATTAGAGCTTTGTGAAGCCTTCATCTCTTGCAATTCTTCCCTCATGTCTTGAAAGAGATTGTTGAAGGTTCTAAATTGTCCTTGGATAGATTCCATGAACAATTTTAGTTGAGGATCTTTAATTGGATTTCCATCTCCGTTACCACCTCCAGATGTACCTGTACTCATGGTTAGTATTCAAGAATAGAAAACACGAAAAAAAAATTTGAGTTAGTGATAAAGCACTCCCTCACGTGTTTACACTCCTCAATCACTCCTTGCAATTCCTCCAATTGTACTTCAGAATCGTAGATTAACCAACCAATTCGAAAGCACGTTTTAGAATCAAGGAAATAAATCTTAACAATAAAAGTAAGCACAAACTCTAGAAAGAAGACTCAAAACGACATTGGATGATAGTACAAGGACAAGATGATGTACTACTTGATTATATTAATTTAGAGTGTAGTGAAAAAACAAATACACTCTAATAATGTAATAGAAGCAAAAGAAGCTCAAAACAAGAATTAAGCAAACTAGAATTTAAAAAGACAATTTCTGGATATGATGTATGAATTTAGTTTACTACAAAGCAAACCAAATATGGGCCTGATTACTTCTACCCAATCAAAGCAAGTAAACAATAAAAAACCAAATTTTCAAAATTGACACAGAAATTATAGTGATAACCAGATGTACTTGATGTCACAGGTTGATTATCTTTAACTATAAAATTGCATGCTTGTGTATATAAATGTAGTATCGTCGGTCCAAGCAAAAGAATTCAACCTGTCCAGCAATGATTTGTGTTCTCTCAAGATAGGATCCCAATCTAAGTCAAAATATCTTTAGGTTGTCCAGCAATTGTGTCTTCCAATTCAACTTAAGTAGGTAATGACCTTAACAAATTCTGACTTATCTCTCTTTAACAATGACTTTTTTTTTTTTGTGTTGTAAGATCTAATTAATAAGATCTAAGGTTGCAATGTCTGGATCTTTTTTTTTTTTATCAAGAAATAAGCAAACAACAAGAAGATTCAAAGATAGATCTTGAATTAGTCAAAAGGGTAACTAGAAAATGATGTAAACAATAAGAAGATACAAAGAGAAAACTAGATTCAAGAAGATTTAAAGAGAAAATGTCTAGATCCAACAAGATCTAAAGAGATAATGTCCAGATCCAACAAGATCTAAAGAGATAATGTCTAGATCCAGCAAGATCTAAAGAGATAATGTCTAGATCTCAAAATGAAGAGAAATCACAAAGATAAACATCAATGAACGAATAAGAAAACTCAATTCCTGACTAAGATAACAGAACTTACCCCAAAAACTTTGATTTGGCTCTGATACCAAATGATAAGGAACCGGGATCGAGAATTAAAGGAATGGGATATAAGTTCGCCTCTATGGCACCCCACGTTTATATTGAAACGGAAACACCAATAATCGAGATTAATCGCTCTATGGCACCCCACGTTTATAGTGAAACGGTAACACCAATAATCGAGCAAAGAACAAGATAAACGCCACAATGAATTGATAAGTTTACCTTAATTCTTGATGCAATTAGAGGAAGCAATTTCTCACTATCACTCTAAGCAAGGAGAACAAGCAAAGCTTGAACAAATGAAGTTTATCAATATCTCAAAGATTTGTTTTACAACGAAGATGAGAGTATTTATACTAAACCTAAACATATTAGGTTACAAAGATAACAAATAAAGCATAAAACATAAAACAAGCATGAGTCGCGCTCGCGCATTTCAAATTCGCGCTCGCGACTTATGCTAACTAGCTCTCTGCCTCGCGAGTTATGCTTCTCACGCTCGCGCAGTGAAGGTTCGCGCTCGCGAGTGTCGCTCGCGCTCGCGCATGTTGGGCTCGTGCTCGCGAGTTGCGTTGCCTAACTCTCTGCCTCTCCTTTGCGCTTCTCGCGCTCGCGCACGGTAGAGTCGCGCTCGCAAGATGTGGTCGCGCTCGCGTATGTGAAGCTCGCGCTCGCGAGTTACGCTGCCTAACCCTTTGCCTCTCCTTTGCACTTCTCGCGCTCGCGCAGGTCAAGCTCGCGCTCGCGCAGGTCAAGCTCGCGCTCGCGAGTTGCACCAGTGTGTAGCAATTATTGGAACGGGCACTGTAGCAACATTAGGAGCCTAGGAATGCCTTCAAGTTCCTCACAACACGTGTTAAATGCGACATCATGAAGTTCTCGTGTTATTTGGGCTTGAACAAATAGTGATACGGCTGCTCCATATCGCTTGGCATGGCTCCTTGTAATCGGTCCAATAGGAAGCACCAATGGATCTCCTTCGTCGTTAGCCATGCTCCCTTGAGATCCAGCGACGAGTGATGATGGATCCGTATCAGCTGTTATTTTGCCGCATTCATTTCGAGAGTTTATATCGTCAATCTCAAAACCCCCTGCTGGTTGTCGAGATTAGACCCAAATCCTAGGAAACAGATGTCAGAATTATGTGAATACTCAAATTTTGAGGCTCAAAAAGCCAGTTTTCCAGGACTGCAAACAGTTCGATCGGACCAGAGGCCATTTTGGAAATTTACCGGAAGTATGCCAATATGGTACTTAAAACGTCCGGGACGTCGCGAGGATCGCGAAACTGGTCTCGGAATATTTTTTGGACGTACGGAGCTCCCGAAAAAGCCTCCGGAGCGTAAAACTAGAAAGTGCGCCGGCCGCTGCGGCGGCGGCAGCCGCCGGCGACAGCGGTTGCGGCCACCCTTACCGACGGCTACGGTCGCCCTCACCGGCGGCGGTCCAGGCCGCCAAGCTCCGGCGGCCCAAGCCGCCGAGCTCCGGCGGCCCAGCCGCCTAAACCCGACGGCCGAGACCCGGCAGCCCAGCCGCCGAAACAATCCGATTTTCCCTATAAATGCAGCCTCCGGGCCTTCTGTTTGACTCACGTAGTCTGTGTTGACGGACGCTCCTTCTCCCCTACGCTCCTTGCGATTCTTTACTGCTTTTCTGTATTTTAGTGTAGCTTTAATTGCTTTCTTGCTTTGTTAAGTGGTCATTAAAAATCAAATTAATTAATATTACCTTAACGAGGAGCTTAACCTGGAGTTAAGAAGCGGTCGACGATTAAATCAGGTACACGAACTAAATTCTGCCTATTTAATTTTAGCACATCATGCATGCTTCTTTTCTACTCCTAATAATTCTACAATTGCATAAATGCATCCACATCATAATTAGGCAAATAAATTGCTTCAATTAAATAAATTTAGGCTAAATGCCCGGTTAATTAATAATCGTGGTATTAAAGCCTAAATCCGACAATATTGGCTTGAAGCCTAATTAATCAATAACTATGGTATGATTGCCTTTATTTCAAACAGTTTCGGCTTAAGTCAAATTAATCAATAGTTGTGACTAAAAAGCTTTAATAAAACACGTTTTTCTTGGCAATAAATGGCCTACATTACAATTTAATTGATCACTTTTGGCAAACAAATTGCCTATAAGTGAGATTAATCCGTTTCTTAGCGACAAATCGCTTAAATCACAATTTTTGGCTAGAAGCCTTCAAACAATTGCTTTTGGAAAATAAATTGCCTTAAGTCGATCAATTTAGGCGACAATTGCCTAAATAATCATCTTGGGGCAAGCAACTTGCCTAAATCAACTCGTTTTGGCTAAAAGCCTTAAAATCAAGCATTTTGGCGAAATCGCCTAAAATCAATCATTTTGGCAATCAAATTGCCTAAATAACTCTTTTTGGCTAAAAGCCTTAAAATCAATCATTTTGGCGACAATCGCCTAAAATCAATCATTTTGGCAATCAAATTGCCTAAATCACTCTTTTTGGCGAAAAGCCTTAAAATCAATCATTTTAGGCGACAATCGCCTAAAATCAATCATTTTGGCAATCAAATTGCCTAAATCAATCTTTTTGGCTAGAAGCCTTAAATCAGTCAATTTTTGGCAATAAAATTGCCCAATCAACATTTTGGCAACAAACGCCAAATCAAATCAATCAATTCCTTGGCAAAATGCCTAAACAAAATGCACGAAGCATACACACACTCATGCATTAAGCATACCCATTCAAAGCCCTTCAAAGAAGGCCTATCGAACTACGTTGACTTTGATCTTCCATTCAAACGGAAGTACGTAGGCACGTTAGGGATTTAACCCCGAGCGGCAAGTCGCAATCACATCAACATTTTTCATTGGTCCAATTACATCATTTTACCCTGCAAAGCATTCATTGTTTTGGTTAGTTCATTAGCATGTCATAGTCTCGGGATCCACCTCGGGTTCGTAGACCATGCCTTAACATTGGGTTAATTAATCTAGCACTTAGGTTAATTAAAATTGGAGTCACTTAGGGTTTTTTCCTAGTTTACCCGAAAATAATTAAACAAGGTGGCGACTCACACATCACGTGCATTTCTTCCTTAGTCACATGCATTCGTATGCTTTGATATTTGGGGGAGGGGTTCACAGTTTGGCGACTTCACTGGGGAATTATGTAATCATTTTGCATAAAGTGGACTACAATTGTTGTGTAAACTAATCCGCCCTTTTTTAGGGTATTATTTACTATGCTTTGTTTTGCAGGGTACCCCAACAGAAAAAAAATCCAGTATTCTTTCTTTAAGAATACGGGATAAGGAGAATTTGAACTTGATTGTACAACTAAATTAAAACATTTTTAATTTGTTGATTTGTTTGCACGATTGAGAATCCTTTTCTCCATTGCATAAAAAAAATGAATTTCAAATGAATTTCTTCTCTCTCTGTTCAAACTTCTGAGTCTGGATAGCAAGTAGCGCTGATCGGCAGGTCTCTTTGATTATGTCGACGGACAGCCAAAGTGTCCTTCCTGTTACCGCAAACCATCCTTAATCCTTTTGGGGGTGGCCCATGAGTATGCGTACTGTTGGACCCACGCGAAACTCTTTGTTTCACATGTGGTTAGGTATATCCATGCTCAAGGTTCAAGGGTCCCTTTATAAGCCGATTCTCTATTTGTGTCATAGCCTATAGAACCTATCCTTTAGGACTGTATGCACCCAATGATGTGAAGCATATCATGAACAGATTATGACGTGATGTTGTGCGCATTCGCGCATTCATCCCATACTTCACAAAAGGGGTCTGGAAAATGATAAAAAAGAGAATCTTGAAAAAAAAGCGTTCCATTTTAAAGCTGGAAAATCACATTTTGGTCCCTGAGACTTGAAAAATTACATTTTGGTCCCTAAGACCTGAAAAATTACATTCTGGTCCCTGAGACCTGAAAAATTCACATTTTGGCCCCTAAGGCCCAAAAATTCTCAATTTGGCTACAATGGCCCAGAAGTTCACATTTTGGCCCCTAAGGCCCAAAAATTTCCAATTTGGCCACAGAGGTCCAAAAATTTCCAATTTGGCCACAGAGGCCCAAAAATTTCCAATTTGGCCCCAAAGGTCCTAAAATTCCCATTTTGGCCACAAAGGCCCAAGAATTTCCAATTTGGCCCCAAAGGCCCCAAAAATTCACATTTTGGCCCCTAAGGCCCTAAAATTCCCATTTTGGCCCCCAAGGCCCTAAAGTTCACATCTTGGCCCCAAATGTCCAAAAATTCACATCTTGGCCCCAAAGGCCCGATAATTCCCAATTTGGCCCCAAAGGCTCAAAAACTCACATGTTGGCCTCAAAGGCCCAAAAATTCACATGTTGGCCTCAAAGGTCCAAAAATTCACATTTTGGCCCCTAAGGCCCAAAAAAAAAAAAATTCTTTGAGAACTTAGGGCCTTTCGAAAAGTCGAGGTGTCCAGCCCTAAGCACTCTACCTTACATATCACATCCCATTGGGTCCTATCCTAGGTGTCCTACCCTACCAACGCTACCCTACATTGTTTGGTCCTACCACCCCATATCACAAGGGTCAAGTCCAAATACCTTACCCTTACACTACCCTACCTCACACTATCTCACATACCCTATGAAAACACCTTATATAGGATAGTCTAATCATTTTGACTATGTCCTTTTACAGGTACCCCTCCAAAGATCACCTGTACCCGAAACACCAACTGAGCTCTCACCCACAAGTCCAACAACCCCGACTGCACCAATGGCATCGCTTGCTGATATCCAAACCCTCATTGAACAACTGGAGGCCAGACTGGAGGCCAGAATGAATGAGGCCTTGGCCGCCCAAAGGGCCGCCCTGATAGCTGAATTGGGTAATGGGAATGGTAATGGAAATTCGGCCGGAGGAAGTGGACCTGCTGCCTCCAATCAGGGTCCTGCAGCTGAACCAACAAACCCTACCCTAAACCTGGATGATGTACCCTCCAAAACTGCTTCTGAGCTAGAAGCTCAGAGAATGAGAGAGAAGCTAGAACTCCTGGAAAGATCTATCACTGCTCTCAAAACCCACAAAGAAGTGGTGGACATGGACTCCTTGTCTTTGTTCCCCGAGGCAAGACTGCCAACCAAATTCAAAATGCCCAACATGGACAAATTCGATGGAACCACTTGTCCTAAAACTCATTTGAAAATGTATGTGGGTGCCCTTAACCCATTCGGATTGAGCAGCGAGCTCCTTGCTCAGTTGTTCCAACAATCTCTGACGGGTGCTGCTTTGAGGTGGTTTGTCAGCTTGGATCGCTCTAAGATGAAAACATGGGAAGATATCTGTAATGCCTTCAATTCACAGTATCACTATAACATGGAGGTGGATGTCACTCGAAGAGAACTAGAAACCACCAAGCAGAGAAATAATGAACCCTTTTCCTTGTTCCTTATGAGGTGGAGGGCCAAGGCCGCCCAGATGATTAACCGGCCCTCTGAACAAGAACAGGTGGACATAATAATAAAGAACCTACAACCTGTCTACCAACACCAACTTCAAACACAGTACTTGCCTACGTTCCAGTCGCTCATTGCTACTGCAACTAAGGTGGAAGACTTAATCCAGTTGGGTCAACTCAAAGAAGACTCATACAAGAAGCAGAATCATGCTGGACTTTGAAAAACCGTTTACAAGACCTGGTTGACAATGGGTCCATCATCCCCAAGAGCAAGCTGAATATCAACCAATCCCTTGCCTAACCATGGGATTAATGCAAAAAAAAATTGCTGAACAAGAATCGTTCGATCCTTTCGAGCTTTTCTTAGAAATGAATGAAGTTTGTGTCTGAGAAGGTTGAAATCAAGCCTCCAAAAGAACAAAGGAATTATTCAAGACCAACAACAACATGTCTGATCGATTGAAGCATCGAGAAAAACAAAGTCACTACGGTCAATCCAATCCTAGTCCATCACAGTCCACCTAGAGTCTATCTTTTAGGGTCTAGTTTTTTTTTCTTTTCATTTTCATTTCCATTCAAGTTTTCATTTGTAAATTTAAGTGTCTTTTGTACACAAATTTTGTCTTATCAATAAAAAGGGATCAATTTACGTTCCAATCATGTTTATACTCTTTCCCTATCCTTTCTTGTGAAAGCAAAAAAAAAATTGAAAAAAAATAATTAAAAACTAAAAAAAAATGATGATAAAAAAAATAATAAAAATTGGCAAAGAAAAATGCATTCATCCTTTCATTTGCTCTGCATCAGTCAAAGCTGGGGGCATCCTAAGAAGCACCATCAAAGGGGAAGTTTTGAAGGGTAATCATGGAAAGGATCCAGCAAAGGGTACGCAAGACTTCAAACAGTACCGAGGCAAAGCCGATTGAAGGGGTTAGGGCCAGAATAGTTTCTCCGAAAACCCAGGAATGGAAGATGCTCCGACAGAGAGGTGTCTGAATTTTGAGCTTGAAAGCAACAGAATAAAGAAGTTATGTTTGGAATTGGGTTGGGTCTGCACGAAGTCGCAATGCTATCCATACACCACTCAGGTCATCTCAGGATCAAGTTGCCTCGAAATTCTTTATGGAGAGGCTGCTTCTAAGCAAGCAAAAGAAAAAAACAGGTCAAAAGGAACCTCTGCACAAAAGAAAGAAATCAAGGACAAAGCTACAGGAAATCAAGTTGTCAAAAACGGGTCAACTGCAAACTCTCCGTTAAATTCAAGCCCAGCAAGGGTAGATGACAAATCATTTCAGCCATAAGGACAAAGACCAAGAAGCTGCTCACATTTTGAAAAAGCAAGTTAAAAGAAGCGGTCATTGCCACAAATTGGATGACAACAAACACCTTGAAAATCAAGCGCCAGGCATGGCACAAGTACAAGTGTCCTTATAAACAAGGATCATTTCTCAAAACAAGGAAAAGGAAGAGTCTCCTCAAAATTCCTTATGGAGAGGAGAACCATTGAGGAAATAAGTTTCAAATTCAGAGGAAGATAAAGTTCAAGAAAAGGAATCAAATTAACCTCAAGAATTCAAACATGGCGAAGCCACAAACTCAAAGCATAAAAGCTTATTCAACACTCAAGCCACTCAAGTTACCACCACAATGTGGGTATTCAAAACTCTTTGTGGTGAATACAAGTCATATTTCAGTCAACCAGTGGTAAAACAACTACAACAACAAAGTCAGATTCGCCTAGGGTCATCATTACCATACGAGCTCGAGTCAATAAGTTGATTCAACATCATCAAAGTCGGGAAGGAATCCCAACAAAGACATCCAGCCGGGAAGGAATCCCGCAAAGACATCAAGCCGGGAAGGAATCCTGCGAAGAAATCAAAACAGAAATGAATTTTGCATCAACATCCAGCCGGGAAGGAATCCCGCAAACACATCAAGCCGGGAAGGAATCCTGCGAAGAAATCAAGACAAAAATGAATTCTGCATCAACATCAAGTCGGGAAGGGAATCCCGCAAAGACATCAAGCCGGGAAGGAATCCCGCAAAGACATCAAGCCGGGAAGGAATCCTGCGAAGAAATCAAGACAGAAATGAATTCTGCATCAACATCAAGTCGGGAAGGAAATCCTGCAAAGACGTCCAGTTGGGAAGGAATCCCGCAAAGACATCAAGCCGGGAAGAAATCCTGCGAAGAAATCAAGCCAGAGATGAATTTCGCACCAGCCGAGCACGAAGTTCGCATCCCGGAAGGAACTACGAAAAACCTGATTCTCCCTATCCCCCGAAGAGTTCTTGGAGATACGTAGGCAGCCACAAAGGCGCGGTCACAAACATAAGTTTGCATCATAAATAGCATTTTCTCTTTGCCAATAAAAAACAATAATAAAAAAATAATAAAAAAAGAGAAGAAAAGAAAAATAAAAGCTGGAGTTGAAAACCCGAAAGGGCGGCTTCAGGCAAGAATTGAGCCCGCTAGGCTGAAAACCCGAAAGGGCGGTCTAGGCAAAAGTTAGGGCCAAGAGCCTGCTAGAGTCGAAAACCCCAAAGGGCGGCTACTAGGCAAAAGTTAAGGCAAAAAGAAAAAAAAAGTGCTTTCAAAGGTCTCCTTGGGAGTATATAAATCATTTTTTCCAGGAATCACTGAGTTCCTTCGAGTCAAAATTCACTACAAAAAAAATTTGAGTCTCTAAATCGAGTCTCCAAAATCGAGTCTCCATCACCAGTGGTCATTCCACAACGGGTCACAAAGATCGAGTCATTCTCAAAAGTTCGTTTTGAAAGTATCACTCTTTGAGTCATTCCTCGAAAAAAAAGAGAGAGAGGAAAATGTCAATTCAATCCCCGGGGTTTCCAAAACAAAAAAAAAAATGTCAAACATAATCATTGAGAGGTAATTCTTTAATACCTCGTCTCCACTCGGACCATCGTTTTCTCGATCCTTTCAGACGAGCGATGTCATCCACATTGTTCGTTTCCTCGAGTCATATAAGTGGCTTTGTTCTCTTTGATTCCTCAATCGATTGGACAAGTACAACACCAATGTCTTGAAGTATTCCATGGTCAGCACCATTCTAGGGGCAAGAAGTGATAAGAACCTTCACCATTCTCCCATCACAGAAGTAATCACGGAATTTTTAGTCTTTCATTAAGAAGAAATTCTACTTCAGCTAATAAGGGCATCAATTCTCTCAAGCAGGGGCAAAATCCTCCAAGTCGGATTCAGGGGCAAGTGTTATAAAAAAAAAACATACACAAGCAAGGGTGGAACCCAACCATCATCAATCTCTTTTACACAAACCCAGGGTAGAACCCGGTTAATGGTTAACCTTTTCTTTCACAATAAAACCTAGGGTGAAACCCTAACCAATAACCAACCATTTTTCATCCAAAACCAAGCCATTGGATCATCTCGACTTTAGGTAGACCCTTGGTTCTCAAAGAAAAAAAAACAAAAATAAAACAAACATCTTTTGAAGCCCTCATTAAGAGGCAAAACATCTTTTCAAGTCCTCTAAGAGGCAAAATCTTTTTTTCAAGCCCTCATTAAGAGGCAAAACATCTTTCCAAGCTCTCATCAAGAGGCAAAACATATTTTCAAGCCCTCATTAAGAGGCAAAACATCTTTTCAAGCCCTCATTAAGAGGCAAAACATCTTTTCAAGCCCTCATTAAGAGGCAAAACATCTTTTCAAGTCCTCTAAGAGGCAAAACATCTTTTCAAGTCCTCTAAGAGACCAAACATCTTTTCAAGTCCTCTAAGAGGCAAAACATCTTTCCAAGCCCTCATTAAGAGGCAAAACATCTTTCCAAGCCCTCATCAAGAGGCAAAACATCCTTTTCAAGCCCTCATTAAGAGGCAAAACATCCTTTTCAAGCCCTCATTAAGAGGCAAAACATCTTTTCAAGTCCTCTAAGAGACAAAACATCTTTTCGAGTCCTCAAAGAGGTAAAAACATCTTTAAGCTGCAAACATAAATCCATGCATTTGATCATTTCATTTCCAAAAAAAAAAAAAAAACCACGGCGGGGTTTCCTCCTTTGCCCATCCTCAAAATTTGCTCCTTCACATAGCCACTGGCTCCCATAAATCATTTTTTATGGTTGCCGGTGGGGGGCAACTGTGAATACTCAAATTTTGAGGCTCAAAAAGCCAGTTTTCCCAGACTGCAAACAGTTCGATCGGACCAGAGGCCATTTTGGAAATTTACTGGAAGTATGCCAATATGGTACTTAAAACGTCCGGGATGTCGCGAGGATGGCGAAACTGGTTCCGGAATATTTTTTGGACGTACGGAGCTCTCGGAAAAGCCTCCGGAGCGTAAAACTAGAAAGTGCGCCGGCCGCTGCGGCGGCGGCGGCCCCCCCTTCACGGCGGCGGTAGCCGCTATCGCTGGCAGCGGCAGCCGCCGGCGACAGCGGCTGCGGCCGCCCTCACCGACGGCTATGGTCGCCCTCACCGGCGGCGGCCCAGGCCGCCAAGCTCCGGCCGCCGAGATCCGGCGGCCCAGCCGCCTCGACCCGGCGGCCTGGCCGCCGAGCTCCGGTGGCCAAGCAGCCCCAACCCGGCGACTCGAGTCGCCGAGCTTCGGCTGCCGAGCCGCCGAGATCCAGCGGCCCAGTAGCCTAAACCCAGAAGCCCGAGCCGCCGAGATCCGGCGGCCCAGCCGCCTAAACCCGGCGGCCCGAGTCGCCGAGCTCCGGTGGCCCAGCCGCCTAAACCCGGCGGCCGAAACAATCCGATTTGCCCTATAAATGCAGCCTCCAGGCCTTCTGTTTGACTCACGCAGTCTGTGTTGACGGACGCTCCTTCTCCCCTACGCTCCTTGCGATACTTTACTGCTTTTCTGCATTTTAGTTTAGCTTTAATTGCTTTCTTGCTTTGTTAAGTGGTCATTAAAAATCAAATTAATTAATATTACCTTAACGAGGAGCTTAACCTGGAGTTAAGAAGCGGTCGACGATTAAATCAGGTACGGCGGCGGCGGCCCCCCCTAGCTGGCTGCGGCCGCCCTCACCGGCGGCGGCCGAGCCGCCTCGACCCGGCGGCCTGGCCGCCGAGCTCCGGTGGCCAAGCAGCCCCAACCCGGCGACCCGACTCACCGAGCTTCGGCGGCCGAGCCGCCGAGATCCAGCGGCCTAGTCGCCTAAACCCAGAAGCCCGAGCCGCCGAGATCCGGCGGCCCAGCCGCCTAAACCCGGCGGCCCGAGTCGCTGAGCTCCGGCGGCCCAGCCGCCTAAACCCGGCGGCCGAGACCCGGCGGCCGAAACAATCCGATTTGCCCTATAAATGCAGCCTCCGGGCCTTCTGTTTGACTCACGCAGTCTGTGTTGACGGACGCTCCTTCTCCCCTACGCTCCTTGCGATACTTGACTGCTTTTCTGCATTTTAGTTTAGCTTTAATTGCCTTCTTGCTTTGTTAAGTGGCCATTAAAAATCAAATTAATTAATATTACCTTAACGAGGAGCTTAACCTGGAGTTAAGAAGCGGTCGACGATTAAATCAAGTACACGAACTAAATTCTGCCTATTTAATTTTAGCACGTCATGCATGCTTCTTTTCTACTCCTAATAATTCTACAATTGCATAAATGCATCCACATCATAATTAGGCAAATAAATTGCTTCAATTAAATAAATTTAGGCTAAATGCCCGGTTAATTAATAATCGTGGTATTAAAGCCTAAATCCGACAATATTGGCTTAAAGCCTAATTAATCAATAACTATGGTATGATTGCCTTTATTTCAAACAGTTTCGGCTTAAGTCAAATTAATCAATAGTTGTGACTAAAAAGCTTTAATAAAACACGTTTTTCTTGGCAATAAATGGCCTACATTACAATTTAATTGATCACTTTTGGCAAACAAATTGCCTATAAGTGAGATTAATCCATTTCTTAGCGACAAATCGCTTAAATCACAATTTTTGGGTAAAAGCCTTCAAACAATTGCTTTTGGAAAATAAATTGCCTTAAGTCGATCAATTTAGGCGACAATCGCCTAAATAATCATCTTGGGGCAAGCAACTTGCCTAAATCAACTCGTTTTGGCTAAAAGCCTTAAAATTAATCATTTTGGTGACAATCGCCTAAAATCAATCATTTTGGCAATCAAATTGCCTAAATCACTCTTTTTGGCTAAAAGCCTTAAAATCAATCATTTTGGCGACAACCGCCTAAAATCAATCATTTTGGCAATCAAATTGCCTAAATCACTCTTTTTGGCGAAAAGCCTTAAAATCAATCATTTTAGGCGACAATCGCCTAAAATCAATCATTTTGGCAATCAAATTGCCTAAATCAATCTTTTTGGCTAGAAGCCTTAAATCAGTCAATTTTTGGCAATAAAATTGCCCAATCAACATTTTGGCAACAAACGCCAAATCAAATCAATCAATTCCTTGGCAAAATGCCTAAACAAAATGCACGAAGCATACACACACTCATGCATTAAGCATACCCATTCAAAGCCCTTCAAAGAAGGCCTATCGAACTACGTTGACTTTGATCTTCCATTCAAACGGAAGTACGTAGGCACGTTAGGGATTTAACCCCGAGCGGCAAGTCGCAATCACATCAACATTTTTCATTGGTCTAATTACATCATTTTGCCCTGCAAAGCATTCATTGTTTTGGTTAGTTCATCAGCATGTCATAGTCTCGGGATCCACCTCGGGTTCGTAGACCATGCCTTAACATTGGGTTAATTAATCTAGCACTTAGGTTAATTAAAATTGGAGTCACTTAGGGTTTTTTCCTAGTTTACCCGAAAATAATTAAACAAGGTGGCGACTCACACATCACGTGCATTTCTTCCTTAGTCACATGCATTCGTATGCTTTGATATTTGGGGGAGGGGTTCACAAATTATTGCCAATGGAACTCGTGTGTGGGAGAGATAAGGTTGGAAGGCATGCATTTCCCAACTCCCGTTCCCCTGTATCTTGTAAACTGTTCATATGTTGTGGCATTCATGCACCACGTAACATTTTTTGTTTCAGCCATGCATTAATAAGAGCTGATTTTCGGTATGGACATTTGATCTTGATTTTGAGACTGGACCTCAAATTCGTTTTGAATAACATAATGCAATCATTTATAGTGAATTTATACCCGAAAGAAAAGGGAGTTATAAGGGGGTTGCGATTCCTTTGTATTTTCACATTTCTTGCATTATCTGAAAGTAAGCGAGGGATTACAAAATTTGTAATAAATCAAAAGTGAGATCCTGCTTGGGACCATATGTTTCAAGGCCAAAGGTAAGGATATAAAGACAAAAAAATATAATGAAAAATGTTTCGCTTGGAAATCCTTTCACTCCAAGGCAAAGGTTAGGAACTTGAGAGAAAATAGCCGACTGTAAAATCCAAAAGGAACAGTCGATGATAGATAATGCCAGAAATGTTTGAATACGAAATAAGTTATTGCCATGTTATTCACACCGAATTTCGGGTCCAGACGTTGAAACCGAGATCTTATTTCCATGCCGATCATTAGCACATTATAATTGCATTCCTCATTCTATGTGTTGTTATTTCTCATGCATACATGTAGGACCTACTTTAACTCAGGTATTTCTATCTAGTAGTCAGAATTGATCCATCCCGGGAAATCACTTCGAGAGCTTGGCACCGATGCCTTGGTCAACGTTTGGTCAGAGTGTCCCCAATCCCCGAGCCTGCTTCGGTTAGTCCTATGATTTGCTGAAGTTCATCGGATTCAGTTTTTGATTCAGATTTGGTAGAAATGGCTGATAATACTGTGAATGAGACTGGTTTCTCTCCAGCCCAGCTGAGAACCATCACTGAGATAATAGCTGCTGCCTTTGCCCAAGAGAGGGCACATAACCAGGTTCCTCCCGCTTCAAGCAATCAGCCTATGGTTGAGGAGAGGGAAATTCCAGAACCCACTTCAGATAATCAGGCCTCTGCTGGTAATGCTGTCCCAGTTGAGAATGATCTAATCAAGCAACTTGCTGAGCTGAAAGATAAAGTGGAGAAAATTTCTATTGCAAAGGAGAAGGACCCAGTCACTAATTTCCACATAACTGAATATGTCTTGCATCCAACCAGTTCCACTTCATTTAAGACTTTCAAGCATACTGTGTTTGAAGGAGACAATGACCCGCGATCCCATCTGTCTGAGTTCCTCCGGGTCTCCCAAATGAATCGATATAATGAGGAGGATGTTTTACGGGCATTCCCTTAGACACTACACAAGAGTTACCGGAGATGGTATGATGGCCTGGACATGGAGACACAAAGAGATTGGGTTAAGCTACAGACTGCTTTTCTTAAGCACTTCAAGACGGATGACAGTGATGAGTTCGGCCTACGTGACTTGGAGAGCTTGAGGCAGAAAAAGGATGAAAGTTTCTCGGATTATTACAGGAGGTGGAGAACAAAACTGTTCGTGGTCCAGACAAGGCCAAAGGACCAAGAGCTAATTAGAATTTTCAGTCAAAGTCTCCTACCTTTCTTTAAGGAGAGGATGCTGCCCAGCCTCTCACTGATTTTGCTCTAGTTCAAAGGGCTGGACTGAATATCGAAGAGCTATACAAGGATGAGAAGAAGAAGAACCGAGGGTTTGGTAACTATCGGTCCTCCTACACTGATAGAAATGCTGGGAATAGTGCTACAAACCAGTCAGGAAATAGTAACACGGTTGGAGCTGTCAACGAGAAAGTAAGAAGGGAGTTCACTGACTTGGGCAGACCTTTAAGCACGATCATGAGGTCTTGTATCAAGAATGGCGTGCTGTCCAAATTACCAGTTAATCCAGCTAAGCCTGTCCGGGGTAGGTTTATGGACCGGGAATGCGAGTATCACCAGTGCAAGGGTCATGCTACTGATGACTGCTTCAAGTTAAGGCACGATATACAGGATCTAATAGACAGTGGGAAGATTACCAAACCTTCTAAAATGAATAAGCCAAGCACGAAGAATAACCCATTGCCAAAATATCAGTACAACTATCCATCCCACAAGTCTCAAACGGGTGGATCAGTTAATGCAATTGGGAGTGGTCTGCCAGAAGAGCTAGTGTTGGCAGAAGCTGAATGGGAGGAAAGGATCTATGCCATGCTGAACATCTGGGATGATTGCAGCAGTGAGGAAGAAGAAGAGAAGAGGCCTGTGAAGATTGAAATTGAGAAGAGCATCACAGTTAAGGTGGGTGAAGTACCAGAAAGTGAAGATAAGTAGATTCAACTGGCGATTCAACAACGTCTGGCCGATCAAGCAGACCAGTGGTACTATAGCAGTGATGAGGATGTAAATGAAGTTGGCATCTAGAGCTTAACCCGAAGTGGTTGTGTGTATAATCTAGATAGCAATGTTCAGTCTAAGGGAAAAGGAGTTGCCACCGATGGGATGGGAAAGAAAGCATCAGATAAGGGTGAAGAACAGCCCAAGGAAAAGAAGAAGGAAGATGAAGTGGGAAAGGTACAAAGGAAGACTATTGAAGTGGGTGAGAGTAGTCAAAACAAAACACCAAGCGGTGTAACAGCAAATTCAGTATTGAATCAGCTACAGAGGACTAAGGCTGATATTTCACTGTGGGACTTACTGATAGCCTCCAAGGAGCACAGAGAATCTTTATTAGAGGCTATGACATTTGTTAGAGTTCCTGCCAGAATCCAGAGTGTGGACATGATCAATGTGTTACAGCACAGGATTGGTGAGATCACCTTCTTCGACTCCGATCTCCCTCCGGAAGGAAGGAATCACTTCAAGCCTCTTTACATTCAGGTTGCTGTTAATGGGCGTGAAACCCACAATGTGATGGTGGATAACGGGTCGGCCTTGTGTGTATGCCCACTGAAAATGCTGTCCAAATTCAAGATTGAGGAGTCGGAACTTGAGCCATCTAACATGGTAGTGAAAGCCTATGACAATACCATGCGCATTGCTAAAGGAACTTTCAGAGCAAAGATTTCGACGGGAACTATATAGAGCTGGGTAGATATAGTCGTCTTGGATATTTTGGCCAATTATGCTCTACTATTGGGAAGGCCATGGCTTTATCCTCTGGGTGCAATCCCTTCCACATTACACAGAAAAGTTAAGGTTCCCTGGGGCACCGATGTGGTGACTATCAATGCACAAGAAGATTTGAATGTGGCAGCTGTAAAAGGTTGGGAGGCGGCAGTGCCTTTGTCTGGTTTTCAGGTGGCCATGATTGATGAAGTAATCACTGAGAATAAAAGTGCAGTCAACAGAATGAGCCCTTTTTCTCACAAAATGATGAAAAAGATGCAGTCGCAATATGGTAAGGGACTAGGCCAGAAGTTACAAGGAAGGTTTGAACCTGTATCGTCATCACATGGACAGCAAGGTCGACGTGGGCTAGGGTATTCAGAGAGTAGAAAGAAGGAGAAATATGAAGTCCAGTCTCCAGTAAAAGAGCCAGGTCTGAATAAGATTTTCTTCATCCCCGAGGCTTCAGGGGAATTTCAGAGTAGAGGAAAGACCTATCCTGGCCTTGAGATTTTCATGACAGATTTTGATGAGCAACTGATCAAGTCTCCTGAGCCTTCCTTCGAACAGTTGATAGAAGGCACACAGTTCATGGTTGGTATGGTTCAAATAGGCAGTGGCACAGAATGGTCACAGAAGATACTTGAGTTTGAAGATTTCCTGGGGATTGGGGATGAAGCTTCAAGAATGGTGCAAGAGCAAAAGGCTAAGGCAAGGATCCTCCAGTCAATACTAGCAGCTGAGGATGCTGAAGAAGTAGAGAGGAAGGTGATGAAGATGACAGAGCACGAAGAGGTGAAAGAAGAAGCTGCCTCGGAAACAAAGGAAGCTCCAGATGCTGATAAAGTGATTCAAGCCATAAAGGACAGCTGCGATGAATGTATTGAACAAGTTATTAATCCTGTTTTTTGCTTTCTGATTATTGTTTTGAGAACAATTTGGATGGATTCCCTTTATTATTTCAATCAATGGAAGTGAATTTTGACTACTTGTTTTCTTGTTTTCCTAATTGTCACGTTCATGGCATTGATTATACCACGCGCATATTTGACATAAATGCATTGCATCATTTTGCATTTAACCTAAGCACCACTGAAGATACCAAAATAATTGAAATCGGATCGGACTTTAAGCCTGAACTTAGACAGGATCTCTAAGAATGTCTTAAGAAAAATTCAGAGGTGTTTGCCTGGAGCTATGCCGATATGCCAGGAATCGACAGGTCAATCGCAGAACACTCCATTCCTACCTACCTAAGTATTAAGCCGGTGAAACAAAAGAGGAGGCGGGTCAGAGCAGAATGGCAAGACAAGATCAAGGCTGAAGTCCAGAAGCAGTTAGATGTAGGATTCTTAGAGGTAGTACATTATCCTGAGTGGCTGGCCAACATAGTCCCTGTGCTGAAGAAGGATGGGAGAATAAGAGTTTGTGTTGACTATAGGGATCTAAACAAAGCCTCGCCCAAAGATGACTTCCCACTTCCACACATAGATGTTTTGATCGACAGCGCTACTGGGATGGGATGTTATTCTATTATGGATGGATTTTTCAGATATAACCAAATCTTGATGGCCTTAGTTGACAAGCATAAGACTGCCTTCACTACTGACCTTGGGACCTTTTGATATAGGGTGATGCCATTCGGACTGAAGAACGCCGGGGCAACATATCAGAGAATGGCTACAACATTATTTCATGACATGATCCATAAAGGATTGGAGGTATATGTGGATGATATGGTGATCATGACGAAAACACAGTAAGAACACACGGAGATGTTAGAAAAGTTCTTCGCATGGGTCAAGCAGTACAACTTAAGACTCAATCCCAAAAAGTGCGTATTTGGAGTAACGAAGGGGAAGTTGTTAGGTTTTGTTGTAGGACCTAACGGGATTGGGGTTGACCCGAACAAAATAAAAGCCATTCAGGATATGGAATCGCCGAGAACAGAACGTCAGGTGAAAAGCTTCTTGGGTAAAATCCAGTATATTAGCAGATTTATCTCTAGGTTATCCATCACATGCGCTCTGATCTTCAAGCTACTTAAGAAGAATCAGCCAGTTAAATGGAATGAAGACTGCCAGAAAGCCTTTGATCACATAAAGAAATACTTGATGAATCCACCAGTGTTGAGTTCGCCTCGACTGGGAGGGCCTTTGATCCTGTACTTGTCTATAGAAGATGCGGGAGTTGGAGCAATGTTAGCACATGCGGATGCTGCTGGAGTAGAAAAGGCCATCTATACATCAACAAGAAATTACTGCCTATCGAGGAGAAGTATAATTTGGTAGATAAAACGTGTATGGCAGTAGTATGGTCGATAAAGAAATTAAGGCCTTACTTTGATTCCTTCAGGGTCACTTTCGTTTCTAAAATTGATCCTATGAAGTATCTTTAAAGAACGCCTACTCTAGAAGGACGGCTGTCCAAATGGCTAATCCAGATGTCCAGTGTGGATGCAGAGTTTGTCACGAAGAAGACGGTCAAAGGTCGGGTTGTGGCAGAGTTTCTAGCTGAAAATCCCATTATAGATGATGAATCATGGGGATTGGAATTTCTAGATGAACATTTGTTGTGTGTTGAAACAGGGATTTGGAAATTGTACTTCGACGGGTCAGCCAATAGAAATGGAGCCGGAGCTAGTATTGTAATAGAAGCACCCAACGGAGAGGTAACAACAATGTGCAAAAGGTTGTTGTTCCC
The DNA here is from genome assembly GCF_041381405.1 of Jatropha curcas. Classification (NCBI taxonomy): domain Eukaryota; kingdom Viridiplantae; phylum Streptophyta; class Magnoliopsida; order Malpighiales; family Euphorbiaceae; genus Jatropha; species Jatropha curcas. The sequence goes on along the minus strand of NC_143151.1, from coordinate 12,356,561 downwards.
AGTCACCAATAATATGGCCGAATATGAATCATGCATCATGGGAATAGAGGCCCTTCTTGCATCGGGTGCTAAGGAAGTTGAGGTAATAGGAGATTCACTGTTGGTTATCGAACACGCTAACGAAAGGTGGAAAGTGGAGGAAGAAAGGTTGAAGCCCTATGTTGAGTACTTATTAAAAAAGGCAGCGCTCTTTGACTAGATCACTTTCACTCACATAGGAAGAATCCATAACAGAATCCCAGATGCTTTGGCAAACTTGGCGTCAGCTTGGCAGGATTTAAGTAAAGTCCCAAAGAAGCCATTTATCATTACCGCGGCAAATATCCCGTGCTATGAAGAACATTTTGTGAATCAAGTGGAATCAGAGGAAGAACCCTGGTTTACGGATATCCTGCGGTCCATGAAAGACAGAACCTTTTCTGATGATGCAACAAAGGAGGACCGTTCAGTTCTACGAAAAATGGCTTTGAATAATGTCGTGGCCGATGGTGAACTATATAGGAGGGCTTGGGACGGAATGCTGCTAAGATGTGTAGGTAAAAAGGAGGGAGCAGAAATAATGAAGAAAATTCATGAGGGAGTCTGCGGTACTCATTTGAGTGGCATGAGTTTGGCCAGAAAAATCATGAGACAAGGTTATTTTTGGGTACAGATGGAAGGTGATTGTGTCAACTATGTTTGCTATTATAAAGCTTGCCAGTACCATGATAGTAAAAACCACTCGCCTGCTTCTGAACTCCATCCAACAGCTCCTTCTTGGCCTTTTTTCGCATGGGGTATAGATATTATCGGTAAGATCACGCCAGTAGCATTGAATGGTCATCAGTATATCTTGATTGCAGTAGACTACTTTTGTAGGTGGATTGAGACTCAATCCTACAAAACTTTGACCGTTAAGCACGTGGCTAGATTCATTGAACAGAACATTTTCTGTCGCTATGGTGTTCCCATCACATGGCGCAGTAGAAGCCGCGAATAAGAAGATTAAGAAAATCCTGTCCAGGATGTGCGAGAAGTATAGAAGCTGGGCTGAGAAACTTCCTTTCGCGCTCTGGGGGCATCGCACTACATTCAAGTCAGTAAATGGAGCTTCTCCCTTTGAACTTGTATACGGGATGGAAGCAGTGTTACCTGTGGAGCTCGAAAAGAAGTCTCTCAGGGTTCTTGTAGAAGCTGGTCATACGAAGAAGAATGGGTCAAGAAAAGGTATGAGGATCTAGCACTTTTAGATGGAAGAAGATTGAATGCCCGATTCCAGGATCAGATGAGAAAGAGAAGGATTGCTCGTTTTTACAATAAATGGGTACACCCAAGGGCTTTGAAAAATGGGGATTTAGTATTGATCAGGTTGTTGGACCATGAATCCCAGAGTCATCCTGGAGGGAAATTCAGACCTAACTGGCATGGACCATTCAGAATTCAGAAGCTATTAGCTAAAGGTGCCGCTGAGTTAATCACTATGGAAGGGAAGCTTGTCAATCAGGACCAAATGAAAAGATTCTATGTCTGAAATGATGATTTCGGTTAAATATATATATATATATAAAATAAAAAAAGAAGAGAAGCTAGGTCGAAAACCCGAAAGGGCGGCCTAGGCAAGAAATGAGCTCGTTAGGTTGAAAACCCGAAAGGGCGGCCTAGGCAAAAGTTAGAGCATATAAAATAAAATAATAAAAAATAAAACTTTCGGGATTAATGCATTGTGCTTAGTTTAAATGCGAAATCTAAGTCATGGGTTCGTGACAGATTTGTGATTGGTTGGTGACAGATTTGTGATTGGTTGCTCAATGTCATCAACTTGACTAGAAGGAGAATAGGTAAACGAGTAGTTAGAATGAGTGACCATTGTATTAAAATAGTTTTTCTTTACTTCTGTATAATGTTGAAAGAAGTGAGATTAATAAAGAACGGGAATTTCAAATTTATCTTCCTTTTTGTTTCGGGGATATGATTAAGGAATGCAAGACCTTCCTCTCTGTTTATTTGATCAAGATTTGCTCATCTATTTTGAAAATGCCTTGGCTGCTAGTCTTGATTGAGTAGTGAGTTCTTTTAAGACCTTGATCAAGAGAACACATGCCATTTTCTTAATGATTTCCTTGGAAAAGATCGATAAAAACCATGGATAAAACCTTAACACTTAGTAGGTTTATGCATACATAAAGGAGTTGCATATGTTATTCTTGTTTGATTATTAAAGGTGACAAAATGGTCACCCCATCTTTTTTATTCTAGTTATTAGTTTTCGTCTTTAGTCAAAAAGTTCACTTTTACTTGCTTTCATTACTTAATCCAAGGGCAGGAGGCCCAAGTGCTAACCCGGCAAATCATTTCGAAAGAAAAGATCTATTGCTTTTTGTTACTTCTATGTGCAGAAAACAGGCAATAACAAAGATAGAGTTGTCAGAGTTAGCCATTGAAAAAGATGGGATACATTAATTAGGAGCTCACGGCCCTAGAATACAAGAAACTGAAAAAGAAAACATAGCAATGGCATTTATTCTAGTGGGTGAATCATCAGACACCAACCCTGTCAAAACCTAGTATCATCATTGGGTGTAAAACCAGTTGACGTACTCGGGTGTCACAGTGTCCTGCATCACCCCTTGACCCAAGTACCAAGTGTTTCGGTTTCGCCAACGGTCAGCTAAATTGGTCAACAGACTCCGCGTCATGGGACCACTCTCAAAGTCATGGATTCTGGGAACGCGTTGTATCATACCATACTGACGGCTGACCCTGTTTGGGAAATAGGCCGTGGAACGGTCGAGGCTGGCGTATAACACGTAGCTGAGATTCATGCTCCTAGTAGTGACTAGTCTAATCCTCCACCAAGGACAAGTCCACCGAATCACAGGATTATCCCCAAAGTCAAAGTGTCCCCGGGACCGAGACCGAAAATGGGCAGGGCCATAGGTTGGAATCAAACGAGCAGGGACTGGAGGAATTAGGCTTAACTTGTCTAAAGCCCAGGCTTGCAACAACATTGGGCACCCTCGATGGTGAACATTGAAGTTGGTGACATGCAGGGCAATATCCTTGACCCAGCACATTGTCTCCCCCATGATCATCATAAAGACGGTGCGACGATACATTTGCATGTCACGAACAACTGTTAGCAATCAGAAATCTCCAATCCTAGGTTGGCGATTCTTCATGGCATACACATTCAACAACAGGAAACAACAAGCTCGAACCCAAGATGGGTCCGCGTCCATGGACAGAACCCTACTTAGAAAAGGCTCTAAAGGAAGGCCTTGATCCGAGTCTATGCCATTAGGAAGGTAAACCGGACACAGGGCCGCAATCTCGGCTAGATCATGTCTAGGGCCTGGGGGCATGTGAATACTCAAATTTTGAGACTCGAAAAGCCGGTTTTCCCGGCCGCGGCGGTGGCGGCCGCCCTTAAAGGCGGCTGCAGTCGCCTGTGAATATTCAAATTTTTTGAGGCTCAAAAGCCTGTTTTTTTCCGACTGCGAACAGTCCGGCCGGACTGGAGGCCTTTCGGAAAGTTCACCGGAAATATGCCAATATGGTACTTGAAACGTCCGGAAAATTACGAGGATCTCGGAACTGGTCTCGGAATATTTTTTGGAGGTCCGGAACTCCCGGAAAAGCCCCCGGAATAAACCTGCCTCCCCGGTGGCTCAGCCACCGGAGCCAGCCACCGAGCCGGCGGCCCATCCCGGCGGCTGAGCCGCCGGGAAGGCCGCCGACCCGGCGGCCCAGCCGCCGAAAGACCGGCGCTTGGCTGCGGGAAGGCCGCCGAGTCGGCGGCCCAGCCGCCGAGCCGGCGGCCCATCCCGACGGCCCAGCCGCCGGGCAGGCCGCCGACCAACCGGCGGCCCAGCCGCCGGGCGGGCCGCCGAGACCCGGCGGCCCGACCGCTGAGACCCGGCGGCCCGGCCGCCGGGAGGGCCGCCGATCCGGCGGCCCAGCCGGCGGCCCGGCCGCCGGGAGGGCCGCCGATCCGGCGGCTCAGCCGGCGGCCCGGCCGCCGAGACTTGGCGGCCCGGCCGCCGGGCTGGCCGCCGAGCCGGCGGTCCATCCGGCGACCCAGCCATCGGAAACAGTCCGTTTTGCGCCTATAAATACAGGCCTCGGGCCTCCTTTTTTCCTCACTCAGTCTGTGTTGACGGACGCTCCTTCTCCCTCTCGCTCCTTGCGAATTCTTTACTGCTTTTTTGCATTTTAATTTAGCTTTTATTGCTTTCTTTCTTTGTTAAGTGGTCATTAAAATTAAATTAATTAATTTCCCTTAACGAGGAGCTTAACCTGGAGTTAAGAAGCGGTCGACGATTAAATCAGGTACGTAAACAAAACTCTGCCTATTTAATTTTAGCACTTCATGCATGCTTCTCTTCTACTCCTTTTAATTCTACAACTGCATAAATGCATTCATGTCATCATATAGGCAAGTAAATTGCCTCAATTAAAGTATGATTAAGCTAAATGCCCGGTTAATTAATAATCGTGGTATTAAAGCCTAAATCCGACAATATTGGCTTAAAATATCTAGTCTATTAATGGCTATGGTATGATTGCCTTTATTTCGAACAATTCTCGGCTTAAGTCCAGTTCATCAATAATTGTGACTAAGTAGCCTAAATTATTCACGTTCTTTTGGCATTAAATTGCCTACATTGCAGTTTGATTAATTACTTTTGGTAAACAAATTGCCAATAAGTAAGATCAGTTATTTTTTTAGCAATAAAACGCTTAAATCAAAGTTTTGGCAAAATGCCTTAAAACTAAATCAATCTTTTTGGCTTTAAGGCTTTAAATCATTCAATTTTGGCGACAGTCGCCTAAATAAATCATCAATCAATTTTGGCAACATCTTGCCTAAATCGGCACTTTTTGCTAAAAGCTTTCAAATCAACACATTTTGGCTAAAAGCCTTTAAAATCAATTTTTTCGGCAATTAAATTGCCTAAATCACAAAATGTTTTGGCTAAAAGCCTTAATTCATTTTTTTTGGCAAACAAATAAGTCCAATCAACATTTTTCTGGCACACAAATAAGTCCAATCAAAACTTTTTGGCAAAATGCCTAAAACAATCAATTCTTTGGCACAATGCCTGAACAAAATGCACAAAGCATACACACACTCATGCATAAAGCATCCCCATTCAAAGCCCTCTAAAAGAGGCCTATCGAACTACGTTGACTTTGATCTTCCATTCAAACGGAAGTACGTAGGCACGTTCGGGATCTAACCCCGGGCGGCAAGTCGAATCACATAAACATTCATTCTTAGGTTAGTTTCATCAGCATGACATAGTCTCGGGATCCACCTCGGGTTCGAAGACCATGCCTTAGACATTGGGCTAATTAATCTAGTAACTAGGTTAATTAAAATTGGAGTCACTTAGGGTTTTTCCTAGTTTACCCTAAAACAATTAAACAAGGTGGCGACTCATACATTCACGTGCATTTCTTCCTTTAGTCACATGCATTCACATGCCTATGGCATTTTGGGGAGGGGTTCACAGTTTGGCGACTTCACTGGGGATGCTATGTAATCTTTTTGCATAATAGTGGACTACAAGTGTTGAATAAACTAACCTGCCCTTCTTTAGGGCATTACTTTACTATGCTTTGTTTTGCAGGGTACCTTGACATAAATCGAGTGTTCTTTCTTTAAGAATACTCGATGAGAGGAAATTTAAACTTAAGTGACAAATTTGATTAAGACATTTAAATTTGTTAATTTATTTGCACGATCGAGAATCCTTTTCTCCATTGCATAAAAAATGAATTTCAAATGAATTTCTTCTCTTTCTGTTCAAACTTCTGAGTCTGGATAGCAAGTAGCGCTGATCGGCAGGTCTCTTTGATTATGTCGACGGACAGCCAAAGCGTCCTCCCTGTTACCGCAAACCATCCCTAATCCTTTTGGGGGTGGCCCATGAGTATGCGTACCGTTGGACCCACGCGAAACTCTTTGTTTCACATGTGGTTAGGTATATCCTTACTCAAGGTTCAAGGGTCCCCTTATAAGCCAATTCTCTATTTGTGTCATAGCCTATAGAACCTATCCTTTAGGACTGTATGCACCCAATGATACGAATCATATCATTAAACAAAGTATGACATGATGTTGTGCGCATTCATGACATATCATCTCATTAAAAAAAGAACATTTAATTTCAAAAGCTGGAAAATCACATTTTTGGGCCCTGAGACCTGAAAAATTACATTTTGGCCCCTAAGGCCCAAGAAAAAATTTTTCTTTGAGAACTTAGGGCCATTCGAAAAGTCGAGGTGTCCTAGCATACCAACATTACCTACCCTACCACATAGGGTCAGACCGTCCCATCTCACAGGGTCAAGTCATTCTTCCCTATATCAACACCACCCAACATTGTTTGGTCATACCACCCCACCCATACATTACCCCACCTCACACTATCTCACATACCCTATGAAAATACCTTATATAGGATTAGTCTAATCGTTTTGACTATGTCCTTTCACAGGTAACCCCCGTTCAAGTACCAGTCACGTCTACAGTACTATCACCGACCTCACCAGCTTCACCAGCTTCACCAGCTGCACCAGTTTTACCTACAACTCCTACAACCCTACCTGCACCAATGGCATCACTCACTGACATCCAAAATCTCATTGAACAACTGGAGGCCAGGATGGAGGCCAGAATGAATGAGGCATTGGCTGCCCAAAGGACTGCCCTGATAGCTGAACTAGGTAATGGTAATGGAAATGGGGCTTCGGCCGGGGGAAGCGGACCTACTACCTCTAATCAGGGTCCTGCTGCTGAACCGACAAACCCTGCCCTTAACCTGGATGACATGCCCTCCAGAACTGCTTCTGAGCTGGAAGCTCAGAAAATGAGAGAGAAGCTGGAATTGTTGGAAAGATCTATCACTGCTCTCAAAACCCACAAGGAAGTGGTGGACATGGACTCCTTGTCCTTGTTCCCCGAAGCAAGATTACCTACAAAATTCAAGATGCCTAACATGGACAAGTTTGATGGAACCACTTGTCCCAAAACTCATCTGAAAATGTATGTAGGTGCCCTAAACCCGTTTGGCCTGAACAGCGAGCTCCTTGCTCAGTTGTTTCAGCAATCTTTGACTGGTGCTGCATTAAGATGGTTTGTTAGCTTGGATCGTTCCAAAATGAAGAATTGGGAGGACATATGCAATGCTTTCAACACGCAGTACCATTATAATATTGAAGTGGATGTTACCCGGAGGGAGTTAGAAACCACTAAACAAAAGAACAATGAGCCTTTCTCCTCGTTCCTTTCGAGGTGGAGAGCCAAAGCCGCTCAAATGATCAACCGACCCTCTGAACAGGAACAAGTTGACATAATAATCAAGAATTTACTGCCAGTCTACCAGTCACAGCTTCAAACACAGTACTTGCCTACGTTCCAATCGCTTATTGTGATTGCAACTAAGGTGGAAGACTTAATCCAGTTGGGTCAACTCAAAGAAGACTCATACAAGAAGCAGAATCATGCTGGGTCCAGTGAGACAAATGAAATAGCCAGTATAATCCCCACGAATCCTTTACGTGTTGGGAATTTGGGAAACAATCAGCCAAGGAGGCAATATACTGATCTCGGCATGCCAATCCTTTTGGTGTTCCGAGAAGCAGTGAAATCAAATTTACTGAAGCCCTTAGAAGCAAGGCCATTACCAAACCCCCTGCCCCGGAATTTCAAAGCCAATGAATACTGTGAGTACCATCAAGGACATGGGCATAAGACCGAATCATGCTGGACTTTGAAAAATCGTCTACAAGACCTGGTTGACAATGGGTCCATCATCCCCAAGAGCAAGCTGAACATTAACCAATCCCTTGCCTAACCAGGGGATTAATGCAAAAAAAAATTTTGCTGAACAAGAATCGTTCGATCCTTTCGAACTTTTCTTAGAAATGAATGAAGTTTGTATCTGAGAAGATTGATATCAAACCTCCAAAAGAACAAAGGAATTGTTCAAAACCAACGACCACATGTCTGATCGATTGAAGCATCGAGAAGAACGAAGTCACTACAGTCAATTCAATCCTAGTCCATCACAGTCCACCTAGAGTCTATCTTTTAGGGTCTAGTTCTTTTTCTTTTCATTTTCATTTCCATTCAAGTTTTCATTCAATTCAAATTTGTAAATCTAAGTGTCTTTTGTACACAAATTTTGTCTTATCAATAAAAAGGGATCAGTTTACGTTCCAATCATGTTTATACTCCTTCCATACTCTTTCCATATTCTTTCCTGTGAAAGCAAAAAAAAAAATCGAAAAAAATAATAATAAAAAATTAAAAAAAAAAAATGATGACAAAAAAAAAGATAATAAAAATTGGCAAAGAAAAATGCATGCATTTGCTCTGCATCAATCAAAGCTGGGGGCATCCTAAGAAACACCATCAAAGGGGAAGTTTTGAAGGGTAATCATGGAAAGGATCCAGCAAAGGGTACGCAAGACTTCAAACAGTACCGAGGCAAAGCCGATTGAAGGGGTTAGGGCCAGAATGGTTTCTCCGAAAACCCAGGAATGGAAGATGCTCTGACAGAGAGGTGTCTGAATTTTGAGCTTAAAAGCGACAGAATAAAGAAGTTATGTTTGGAATTGGATTGGGTCTGCACGAAGTCGCAATGCTGTCCATACACTACTCAAGTCATCTCAGAATCAAGTTGCCTCGAAATTCTTTATGGAGAGGCTGCTTCTAAGTGAGCAAGAGAAAAAAAACGGGACAAAAGGAACCCTTGGTCAAAAGGAGTCAAAAGGAACTTCTGCGTAAAAGAAAGAAATCAAGGACAAAGCTACAGGAAATCGAGTTGTCAAAAATGGGTCAATTGCAAGCTCTCCGTTAAATTCAAGCCCATCAAGGGTAGATGATAAATCATTTCAGCCATAAGGACAAAGACCAAGCGGCTACTCACACTTTGAAAAAGCAAGTTAAAAGAAGCAGTCATTTTCACGAATTGGATGACAACAAACACCTTGAAAATCAAGCGCCAAGCATGGCACAAGTACAAGTGTCCTTATAAACAAGGATCATTTCTCAAAGCAAGGAAAAGGAAGAGTCTCCTCAAAATTCCTTATGGAGAGGAGAACCATTGAGGAAATAAGTTTCAAATTCAGAGGAAGATAAAGTTCAAGAAAAGGAATCAAATTAACCTCAAGAATTCAAACATGGCGAAGCCACAAACTCAAAGCATAAAAGCTTCTTCAACACTCAAGCCACTCAAGTTACCACCACAATGTGGGTATTCAAAACTCTTTGTGATGAATACAAGTCATATTTCAGTCAACCAGTGGTAAGACCACTACAACAACAAAGTCAGATCCGCTTAGGGTCATCACTATCATACGAGCTCGGGTCAATAAGTTGATTCAACATCATCAAAATCGGGAATGAATCCCATAGAGACATCCAGTCGGGAATGAATCCCGTAAAGACATCAAGCCGGGAAGGAATCCTGCGAAGAACTTAAGTCAGAAATGAATTCTGCATTAACATCGAGTCGGGAAGGAATCCCGCAAAGAAATCAAGTCAGAAATGAATTCTGCATCAACATCAAGTCGGGAAGGAATCCCGCAAAGACATACGATCGGGAAGGAATCCCCCAAAGACATCAAGCCGGGAAGAAATCCCGCGAAGAAATCAAATCGGAAATGAATTCCACAATCAGCATTAAGGCAAAATTGAATTTTGCCCCAGCAGCAAGCCGGAAATAAATTCCGCACCAAGACGGAAAGGAATTCCGCACTAACATCAAGACGGAGATGAATTCCGCACCAGCCGAGCACGAAGTTCGCATCCCCGAAGGAACTACGAAAGACCTGATTCTCCCCATCCCCCGAAGAGTTCTTGGAGATACGTAGGCAGCCACAAAGGCGCGGTCACAAACATAAGTTTGCATCATAAATAGCATTTTCTCTTTGCCAATATAAAAAATAAAAAATAAAAAAAGAGAAGAAAAGAAAAATAAAAGCTGGAGTTGAAAACCCGAAAGGGCGGCTTCAGGCAAGAATTGAGCCCGCTAGGCTGAAAACCCGAAAGGGTGGTCTAGGCAAAAGTTAGGGCAAAGAGCCTGCTAGAGTCGAAAACCCGAAAGGGCGGCTACTAGGCAAAAGTTAAGGCCAAAAAAAAAAAAAAAAAAAAAAAAAAAAAAAAAGGTGCTTTCAAAGGTCTCCTTGGGAGTATATAAATCATTTTTTCCAGGAATCACTAAGTTCCTTCGAGTCAAAATTCACTACAAGAAAACTTTGGGTCTCTAAATCGAGTCTCTAAAATCAAGTCTCCATCACCAGTGGTCATTCCACAACGGGCCACAAAAATCGAGTCATTCTCAAAAGTCCGTTTTGAAAGCGTCACTCTTTGAGTCATTCCTCGAAGAAAGAGGGAGAGAGAAAAATGTCAAAACAATCCCTAAAAAAGTGTCAAACATAATCATTGAGAGGTAATTCTTTAATACCTCGTCTCCACTCGGACCATCGTTTCTTCGATCCTTTCAGACGAGCGATGTCATCCACATTGTCCGTTTCCTCGAGTCATATAAGTAACCTTGTTCTCTTTGATTCCTCGATCGAAAGGACAAATACAACACCAATGTTTTGAAGTATTCCATGGTCAGCACCATTCTGGGGGCAAGAAGTGATAAGAACCTTCACCATTCTCCCATCACAGAAGTAATCACAGAATTTTAGTCTTTCATTAAGAAGAAATTCTGTTTCAGCTAATAAAGGCATCAATTCCCTCAAGCAGGGGGCAAAATCCTCCAAGTCGAATTCAGGGGCAAGTGTTATAAAAAAAAAACATACACAACCCAGGGTGGAACCCAACCATCGTCAATCTCTTTTACCCAAACCCAGGGTAGAACCCGGTTAATGGTTAACTTTCTTACATAAAACCTAGGGTGAAACCCTAACCAATAACCAACCCTTTTTCATCCAAAACCAAGCCATTTGATCATTTCGACTTTAGGTGGACCCTTGGTTCTCAATGAGAAAAGTAAAAATAAAGCAAATCTCTTTTCAAGCCCTCATTAAGAGGCAAAACATCTTTTCAAGCCCTTATTAAGAGGCAAAATCTATTTTCAAGTCCTCATTAAGAGGCAAAACCTCTCTTTTCAAGTCCTTTAAGAGGCAAAACTTCTTTTTAAGCCCTCATTAAGAGGCAAAAACATCTTTAAGTTACCAACATAAATCCATGCATTTGATCATTTCATTTTCAAAAAAAAAAAAAAAAAAAAAAAAAAAAACCACGGCGGGGTTTCCTCCGCTGCCCATCCTCAAAATTTGGTCTTCAGACAACCACCGACACCCATAAATCATTTTTATGGTTGCCGGTGGGGGGCAACTGTGAATACTCAAATTTTGAGACTCGAAAAGCCGGTTTTCCCGGCCGCGGCGGTGGCGGCCGCCCTTAAAGGCGGCTGCAGTCGCCTGTGAATATTCAAATTTTTTGAGGCTCAAAAGCCTGTTTTTTTCCGACTGCGAACAGTCCGGCCGGACTGGAGGCCTTTCGGAAAGTTCACCGGAAATATGCCAATATGGTACTTGAAACGTCCGGAAAATTACGAGGATCTCGGAACTGGTCTCGGAATATTTTTTGGAGGTCCGGAACTCCCGGAAAAGCCCCCGGAATAAACCTGCCTCCCCGGTGGCTCAGCCACCGGAGCCAGCCACCGAGCCGGCGGCCCATCCCGGCGGCTCAGCCGCCGGGAAGGCCGCCGACCCGGCGGCCCAGCCGCCGAAAGACCGGCGCTTGGCTGCGGGAAGGCTGCCGAGTCGGCGGCCCAGCCGCCGAGCCGGCGGCCCATCCCGGCGGCCCAGCCGCCGGGCAGGCCGCCGACGAACCGGCGGCCCGGCCGCCGGGCGGGCCGCCGAGACCCGGCGGCCCGGCCGCCGGGAGGGCCGCCGATCCGGCGGCTCAGCCGGCGGCCCGGCCGCCGAGACTTGGCGGCCCGGCCGCCGGGCGGGCCGCCGAGCCGGCGGTCCATCCGGCGACCCAGCCACCGGAAACAGTCCGTTTTGCGCCTATAAATACAGGCCTCGGGCCTCCTTTTTTCCTCACTCAGTCTGTGTTGACGGACGCTCCTTCTCCCTCTCGCTCCTTGCGAATTCTTTACTGCTTTTTTGCATTTTAATTTAGCTTTTATTGCTTTCTTTCTTTGTTAAGTGGTCATTAAAATTAAATTAATTAATTTCCCTTAACGAGGAGCTTAACCTGGAGTTAAGAAGCGGTCGACGATTAAATCAGGTACGTAAACAAAACTCTGCCTATTTAATTTTAGCACTTCATGCATGCTTCTCTTCTACTCCTTTTAATTCTACAACTGCATAAATGCATTCATGTCATCATATAGGCAAGTAAATTGCCTCAATTAAAGTATGATTAAGCTAAATGCCCGGTTAATTAATAATCGTGGTATTAAAGCCTAAATCCGACAATATTGGCTTAAAATATCTAGTCTATTAATGGCTATGGTATGATTGCCTTTATTTCGAACAATTCTCGGCTTAAGTCCAGTTCATCAATAATTGTGACTAAGTAGCCTAAATTATTCACGTTCTTTTGGCATTAAATTGCCTACATTGCAGTTTGATTAATTACTTTTGGTAAACAAATTGCCAATAAGTAAGATCAGTTATTTTTTTAGCAATAAAACGCTTAAATCAAAGTTTTGGCAAAATGCCTTAAAACTAAATCAATCTTTTTGGCTTTAAGGCTTTAAATCATTCAATTTTGGCGACAGTCGCCTAAATAAATCATCAATCAATTTTGGCAACATCTTGCCTAAATCGGCACTTTTTGCTAAAAGCTTTCAAATCAACACATTTTGGCTAAAAGCCTTTAAAATCAATTTTTTCGGCAATTAAATTGCCTAAATCACAAAATGTTTTGGCTAAAAGCCTTAATTCATTTTTTTTGGCAAACAAATAAGTCCAATCAACATTTTTCTGGCACACAAATAAGTCCAATCAAAACTTTTTGGCAAAATGCCTAAAACAATCAATTCTTTGGCACAATGCCTGAACAAAATGCACAAAGCATACACACACTCATGCATAAAGCATCCCCATTCAAAGCCCTCTAAAAGAGGCCTATCGAACTACGTTGACTTTGATCTTCCATTCAAACGGAAGTACGTAGGCACGTTCGGGATCTAACCCCGGGCGGCAAGTCGAATCACATAAACATTCATTCTTAGGTTAGTTTCATCAGCATGACATAGTCTCGGGATCCACCTCGGGTTCGAAGACCATGCCTTAGACATTGGGCTAATTAATCTAGTAACTAGGTTAATTAAAATTGGAGTCACTTAGGGTTTTTCCTAGTTTACCCTAAAACAATTAAACAAGGTGGCGACTCATACATTCACGTGCATTTCTTCCTTTAGTCACATGCATTCACATGCCTATGGCATTTTGGGGAGGGGTTCACAGGGCAAAGCTAGAGTTTCATCTTGTTCAGGGTGATGATCCATTACAGAACACATTTCCTCGTAGGTCGGAGTTACTTCAGAATCTTCAAATCGGAAAACCATGGTGTTGGGATTGAAGTATGTGACGAGCCAAGACAGGAAACTATGATCAGGTTTTAAGTCTTTGAAATATTTCAGCCAGGCGAGTTGGTTCATGGGATGAATCTGCCATAGGTCGTTAGGAATGGATTGAACGAAAGACGAAACTTGGTTTCTGAAAGCCATGGAAAAGGGTTATTTAAGAAATGGAATTGTCTTGAATGTTGGGAGTGAAGAAGACGTAGAGAAAAATCTCTACTTATAGAAGTGGAAAGGGTTTAGTGAATGAGGCGCTATCATTATTTGACCTGGTACTTACTGTCGATGGTGGTTGGATGAGCATTTATGCATAGACAGCTCCGGTAGTTGGACATTTATGCCTGCGTTAATAAGATGGATAGCTCTTACAATAGGGTGGTTGAGCTTTTATGTCCGAATTAACCAAGTGACCGCTCTGTCAGGTTAGTGTTACGTTCTATTTTTGTTTTTGTTTGGTTCTTATCTTATTTTATTTTCCTTATTTTATTTTATTTCCTTGTTTACAATAAATTGGTTTGTTGAGCACTAATGAAGTGGAACACTTTTGCAAGTAAGTGGGATGCTTCTATTTTGCGTTTTTATGTGTTTGTATTTTGCTTATGCAGGAATAAAGTCTCACGAATTGTAAGTAATAAAGATGTAAATAATACTGTAATAAAAGCAAAAATACTGTAATGAAGAAAATGTATATAATATTGCAAAATTAATGTAAAAGCACTGAAAATGTATTCCTACAAACTACAAAAATGTCCCAAAAAGGTGATCAGAACGGAGAAGACAGGCTAACGTCGCCTCCGGCTGGGACCAGCTGCTGCTTGAGCGGGCGGAGATGGCGGTGCATCATCAGATGAGGAGCCATCATCATCATCCTTCTCATCCTCAGAGAAGTCCAATGGAATCCTGTCCACCTCTAGCCTCGTCCGGAGTCGATCCACCTCCATCTGGAGTCGAGTAACAGCGCTGGACTGGTGGGACTGGTGCCTCCGCAGCCTCCCAATCTCCAGATCCTGTAGAAGCAGAAAGAGGTAAGAGGGGTATGCAAACAAAAAGAGAGAGAGTGAGACAAAGCATTTGAGAATAATACCCTCTTATGGAGCTCAGAATAGAGCTGGGCGATGTACGACCGGGCAAAACCAAACCTCTGGTAAAGCTCCTTACGTGCGTGGCATGCTCAGAAGGATATCCAATAAGGGGTCATCCAGGTAAAATATCTCTTACTTAGTGAATTCACTTTGCTACTTACGTGCGTGGCATGCTCAGGATCCAGCTGCAGCGGTGGAGGAGCCTGCCTAAGGTCAGCAGGGATGATGATGGCTGACCCGAGGCCCAGAGTAGGGTCCAGTGCCACCTCCATGCCCGGAGGGGAAGGGACATCGCCTAGCACGGCTCCTGCAGGTCCAGCCGGAGCAGTCGCCTCTGCCTCTGCCTCTGCCTCCGCCTGTGCCCTGTAATAGGTAGGTGTCCGGTGCTTCTTCCTATCCTGCAACAAGTCAAAGACAAATATACTTAGTCGCTTGGCAAAACAGTTGAAGAAAAAATCATAATTGAAGACAAAAGAGTCACCTGGATATACTCCCGAACCTCTGGCAACCAGGCCTGCAAACGGGTAGAGAAGTATGTGGCATAATCACCAGCCGACAGAGCGATATCAGCAGGAGAGCCATCATACTCCTCCTCCATGTCCTCTGGGGTCATACCCTCGAGCATGCACATGTGGCGAGGAGGAGTATCGGGCACTCACCTCTGTGTCGTGGCGACGTGGAGCTCATAGATCCTTTCCCCCAGGAAGTACCGGTCCAACTAGTAACCCCGTAACAGGAACCTGGACCGAGTGTAGGTCTCTGCCACCTCACGAGCGGGATAGGCCTCCCAGGCCTCTCCCTCCCAGGGAGTCAGAAGGAGCTGCAAAAATAGACGCGTCAGTAAATACACAGTGAAAAAGAAAAGGGGATATGTTGTTGATAGCCTCGCAAAGCGGGCAAATCTTGTTATGTTATTTCGATATAAATTGCTTGAATGCATGATTGTTTTTGTACATTTTACGTTTGTTCGTGTTGTTTTGTTTTAAAGTGAATTGCAGGAACAAAGTTGGAGCAAAGACTTGTTCTATACAAAAATAGGGTCAAAACAAGTTAAAAAGATAGAAGAATTCCTTGATCCAGCCTTCGCGCGTTCAAGCAAGTCGCAACAAAGAAAAATGCCCACGTCGCGAGCGCGACATTCATATACGCGGACGCGACAAGCAGATCTGAGTTTCAGAAGCAATTGGACCAGAAAGACGCGAGCGCGATATTCATGTACGCGGGCGCGAGAAAGCACCTTTGAGAGTCAGAAACATTGCCAGCGAAACGCGCGAGCGCGATATTCATATACGCGGGCGCGAGAAGAACTTTTGAGAGGCAGAAGCATTTGAAGCAGAAGTCGCGATTGCGACCTTTACCAGCGCGAGCGCGAGTCGAGATTTCCAGAAGACGTAATTGATGCCTTTTCATCAGAAAATCATATCTTTCCATGCACAGGTCGGGACTCTTCCCAAGAGAAGTCACCTCAAGCACCTCTTGGCCAACCAATCACTACCAAAACCACCATCACTCTTCTCCTCTATAAATAGCAATCAAAGTGAAGAGAGATATAGGGAATTAATTCTTATTCAGAGTTAGATTCACAAAAATACTTAGATTGTATTAGGAGAAGTGTGTTAGTAGCACTTAGAGCAAGATTGATGAAAGTCACTTGTTATTGATTGTGCCAAGAACACCAAGAAGTTCCTCGAGGTGTGACGCCCTCCGGAGGCTTGAGTTTGATTACTTCTTTCTCTTGTTTTATAGACTTGTTGTATGTTGGTCTTCATAATTCTTCTATACAAAGCAACAATTTTAATTGGTAGTATTCAATAAAAATTCCTTAAGTTATCTTTTGATCTTTGTTTAATCAAAGTTACTAGATTATATTCTTAGAAGGAAATAGTTTGGTAAAGATCAAAGAGATTTAATTCATTGAGTTGAATTTACATATGCATATTTTACTTATTTCTGTTGAAATTAAATCTGTCTTATTGAAATAATCAAAGAATAAGAATTAGGTTTAATATTTAACAAGATAGGGATTTTATTATATGTAGAAATACATATAATAGATAGTATAATTCTATACTGAGAAGTTGAATTATATTATACCATATGTAATTAAGAGATTCTTTATTGAATATTACAAGCTTTTGCATAGATAGGAAAATCCTGTGTACAATTAATTAGTCTAAGTATTTTACTACACATTTGTCTTTATGATTAATTATTCTAAGTATTTTAATGCACATTATTCTCTGAAGTTGAATAATCATTAGATCTAGAATAACTAAGAAATTCCTTAGAACTATTTTATATTTGTATTCCTGTAAACATTTCAGTAAGAATAAAGTAGCAAGTGTACTCAACCCGTTCCTCGTGGGATCGATCTTTTATTATTACGTTGCAATCCGTATACTTGCGGGAACTCAAAAGAGACGCAACAAGTTTTTGGCGCCGTTGCCGGGGAGCGGTGTTCTGTCATTTAACGAAATATTCTTATATATGATTTACAGCTTGTTTTAATTAATATACTTACTTATAATTGATTCAAAATTTTGCAGAAACACATAATTTACACACCTCATATGCCAAGCACCAGATCTTCAAACAGTGAATTGGAGGATTATCAACCTGAGATTGAACAATTTCTTTCACAACGAAAAAAGAAAAAGAAAAGAAGAACTTCAAGAATCATGGGTGATGGAAATCCGCCACAGAGGTTGATGGACTTTGTTACTCCAAGTTTAAATGGTTCACAAAAGGGAGTAGTACGTCCACCGGTGAATGCTAACCAGTTTGAGATTAAACCTGCTTTATTACAAATGCTTCAAAATAG
This sequence comes from Jatropha curcas, assembly GCF_041381405.1. Classification (NCBI taxonomy): domain Eukaryota; kingdom Viridiplantae; phylum Streptophyta; class Magnoliopsida; order Malpighiales; family Euphorbiaceae; genus Jatropha; species Jatropha curcas. The sequence continues at coordinate 12,339,111 of NC_143151.1, read as the reverse complement.
TGTTCAGTTCTACGGATTGTCAAATGAGGATCCTAATTCACATATAGCCAGTTTTCTTGAGATCTGTGATACATTCAAGATGAATTCAGTACCAGCAGATGCTATTAAGTTACGTCTATTTCCTTTCACATTGAAAGACAAGGCAAAAGCTTGGTTAAATTCATTACCACCAAACTCTATCACTACGTGGGAAGAATTAGCCCAAGCCTTCCTGTCTAAATATTTCCCACCAGCAAAAACCGCTAAGCTTATCAAAGAAATAACCTCATTTACCCAACATGAAAATGAATCCTTATATGAGGCATGGGATTGCTACAAAGAGCTCCAACGAGTTTGCCCACACCATGGCCTTCCCCAAAATATATTGATTCAAACCTTCTACAATGGGGTAACACCATCTACAAGAGGAACTATAGATGCTATGGCAGGAGGATCATTAATGAAGAAGACTACTAATGATGCAATTGAGTTACTAGAAGAAATGGCCAACAATAATAGCATATGGCCAACTGAGTCTTCTTCTTCTTCAAAAAATTCGGCAAAGAAAGTGCATGAATTAGACCCCTTAACTATGATGCAAGCACAGATTTCTGCTTTGTCTTATAAAATTGATAACTTAAACATAAGTAAATCAACATCTCTTATTTGTGACAATTGCGGTCAAAATGGGCATGTGTCAAATGAATGTAATTATAAGCATCCGGTTATGGAGGAACAAGTGAATTATGTCCAAGGACAAGTTCGTGGTCCATATTCAAATACTTATAATGCTGAAAATCGTAATTATCATAACTCTTTTTGGAGAAATCATGATAATCAGGATAGAGGCAATCAGGATAGAGGCAATCAGGGTAGTCAATATCAAGATAGACTGGGACAATTGACTAATAAAATTGATAAATTTCTGGAGGGATTTAACCAAAAGATGAGTAGTCAGGATGATAGCTTTAAATGGTTAGAATCAAAGTTTGATAAGTTATTCAAAAATCATTCATCATCTATACATAACTTGGAGGTACAAGTAGGGCAACTTGCAAGTGCTATTTCCTCACGTGAAGTGGGAAATCTTCCTAGTAATACAGAAAAGAATCCTAGGGAGAATGTGAGTGCCATTGCCTTACGAAGTGGAAAAATAGTAGATAAAATAGTTCCTTCGGGTATTGATGCTAATATTTTGAATAATGTAACTGTGGAGCCGGTTGGTGAACCAAGCAGTGAAGTAAATAGTGCAGGATCAAGAGGACAAGAAAAAGGAAAGGACACGGAGAAGGACAACATTAAAATTTATCAATCTAGGCCACCTTTTCCGCAAAGGCTCAAGAAGCAGGAGCAAGATAAGCAGTTCTTAAATTTTATTGATAAACTGAAAAATTTGCATATCAACATGTCACTTATGGAAGCTATCACACAAATTCCAAATTACGGTAAGTTCCTTAAAGAATTGATCTCAAAGAAATGTAGTTGGGAAGATGTGTCGACAGTCACTCTAACTGAGGATTGCAGTTCCATAATCTCAAGTAAGTTACCTACTAAACTCAAAGATCCAGGGAGTTTCACTATACCATGCAAATTAGGTAAAGTAGATTTTCCTAGATGCCTGTGTGATTTAGGAGCAAGTATTAATTTGATGCCATTATCTCTCTTTAAGAAATTGGGATTAGAGGATGAAGTTAAAAGAATTAATATGGTTTTACAACTTGCTGACCAAACTATTAAAAGACCTTATGGTATCATTGAGGATGTGCTTGTTAAGGTTGACAAATTTATTTTTCCAACTGATTTCGTCATACTTGACTTTGTTTATGATGAAAATTGTCCTCTTATTTTAGGAAGACCATTTATGAACACAGGGAGGGCATTAATTGATGTTTCAGAAGGAAAATTAGTCCTTAGGATAGGTGATGATGTCATTGAATTTCATATAGATAAAGCTATGAAATATCCTATGGATGAGGGAAATTGCATGAGAATTGATGTAGTTGATGTCTGCATACAAGAAATGTTTACTTTGGAAGATAAGGAAAATTTTGAGGAAGAAAATGTCAATAATAAAGAAGAGGAGTTTATAAATTTAAGACCTGAAATGTTACTTAGGGAGCATGAACCTTTACCACCATCAATTGAAGTTCCACCAACAATAGATCTTAAAGAGTTACCGAATCATCTACGATATGCTTTCTTAGGTAAAGATCACACTCTTCCTATAATTATTTCTAACAAATTAACTATAGATCAAGAAAATGACTTGTTAAAAATTGTTAGAAATAGGATTAAGAGTATAGGATGGCAAATTTCTGATGTTAAGGGGATAAGTCCAAATCGAGTCATGCATTATATCAATCTTGAGGATGGACATATACCTAAGGAAGAAAGACAAAGGAGACTTAATCCTAATATGAAAGAAGTAGTGAAGAAAGAAATTATCAAATTGCTAGATGCAGGAATAATATACCCAATTTCGGATAGCCAATGGGTTAGTCCAATCCAATGTGTGCCTAAAAAGGCAGGAATGACTGTAGTAAAAAATGAAGATGGTGAACTAATTCCTACTAGGACCACTACAGGTTGGAGGGTATGTATTGATTATAGAAAACTTAATTCAGCCACAAGAAAAGATCATTTTCCGTTACCATTCATAGATCAAATGTTAGAAAGAATTGCTGGTCATGCTTTCTATTGTTTTCTCGATGGATATTCGGGATATTTTCAGATTTATATCTTTCCGAATGACCAAGAAAAGACCACATTTACTTGTCCATTTGGTACATTTGCATATAGGCGCATGCCTTTTGGATTATACAATGCACCTGCAACATTTCAACGTTGCATGACCGCGATTTTTAATGATTACATAGAAGAAATTATGGATGTCTTTATGGATGACTTTTTTGTGTATGGTGATTCATTTGAAGGTTGTTTAAAAAATCTAGATCTTGTATTATCAAGATGTGAAAGTGCTAACTTGGTTTTGAATTGGGAGAAATGCCACTTTATGGTTGATGAGGGCATTGTTTTAGGGCACAAAATAAGTAAGGAAGGAATCCAGACAGATAGGGCAAAGATAGAAGCCATAGAAAAGTTACCTCCTCCCACTATGGTTAAAGGTATAAGATCTTTTCTAGGCCATGCAGGATTTTATAAAAGATTTATAAAAAATTTTTCTATCATTGCTAAGCCTCTAACTAACTTACTTGTTAAAGATGCATCTTTTGATTTTTCTCCAGAATGTTTGGAAGCTTTTAATACTTTAAAGAATGCATTAGTAAGTGCACCTATTATAGCAAAACCCAATTGGGGATTACCATTTGAAATAATGTGTGATGCTAGTGATGTTGCTGTTGGTTGTGTATTAGGCCAAAGACATGAGAAAAAGTTGCATGTGATATACTATGCTAGCCATGTTCTAACTAGTACTCAAATAAACTATACAACTACTGAGAAGGAAATGTTGGCTGTAGTATATGCATGTGATAAATTCAGATCATACTTTTTAGGAGCCAAAGTCATAGTCTATACTGATCATTCTGCATTGAAATACCTGTTTGCTAAAAAAGATGCAAAACCACGTCTTCGATGGGTATTATTATTACAAGAATTTGACATTGAAATTAGAGATAAAAAGGGTTCTGAAAATTTAGTTGCTGATCATTTATCACGTCTGGAAAATGAAGAAGGACCAATAGGAGAAACTACAATTATAAATGAAAGTTTTCCAGATGAGAATTTGATGTTAGTACAACATGTTCACACACCTTGGTATGCTGACATTGCAAATTTTCTAGCTTCTAACATCATACCTCCAGATATGACTTATGCACAAAAGAAGAAGTTCTATGCAGATGCTAAAAATTTCTTATGGGACGAACCATTCTTGTTCAAGATATGTATGGACGGTATGATTAGAAGGTGTGTAGGGGAAACTGAAATACAAGATATACTTATGCATTGTCACTCTAGTCCATATGGAGGGCATCATGGAGCAAATAGAACTGCTTCAAAGGTTTTGGAAAGTGGTTTTTATTGGCCCACTCTATTTCACGATGCTCGTATATTTGTGTCTCATTGTGACAGGTGTCAACGGGTTGGCAACATAAGTCGAAAAGATGAAATGCCTTTATCCAACATACTCGAGGTAGAGATATTCGATGTATGGGGAATCGACTTCATGGGACCATTCCCTATTTCACAAGGTAAAAGTTATATCTTAGTAGCTGTTGACTACGTTTCCAAGTGGGTGGAAGCACAAGCTTGTGTCACAAACAACGCCAATACAGTGGTAAAATTCTTAAAAGCATTATTTACCAGATTTGGGGTTCCCAGAGCAATCATAAGTGATGGAGGTACGCACTTTTTAAATAGATCATTTGAAAGTCTTTTGAGGAAATATGGAGTACATCACAAGGTATCTACTCCAGTATCATCCACAAACTAGCTGGTCAAGTGGAAATCTCCAACCGCGAGCTTAAGTGGATTTTGGAAAAAACTGGTCAATTCATCACGTAAGGATTGGTCACTTAAACTCGATGATGCACTTTGGGCGTATAGAACGGCATTTAAGACACCAATTGGGATGTCTCCATATCGTTTAATCTATGGTAAGGCATGTCACCTACCCCTAGAATTGGAGTATACAAAGCATATTGGGCAATAAAGTCTTTGAATTTTGATTCAAGCAAGGCTGGTTACAAAAGGAAACTTCAGTTGAATGAACTTGATGAGATCAGATTATTAGCATATGAAAATGCCAAGTTATATAAGGAAAGAACTAAGAAATGGCATGATAATCAAATTCGAATCAAATCATTTAAGGAAGGAGACCAAGTGTTATTGTTCAATTCAAGACTACGCCTATTTCCTGGAAAACTGAAGTCCAGATGGAGTGGACCATTTGAGGTAATCAAAGTTGCAGAACATGGAGCATTAGAATTGAAGAATCTATCTAATGGATCCACATTTATGGTCAATGGACAACGGTGTAAGCTTTATTTGGGTAATAGGATTGAGGATCCACCACAGGTAACATTTTAAATCAATTACATAAGTATGTATAATTTCAATAACTACTTAATATACTTTGTTTATTATAATGTATTATTTGATTATTTGTTTTTATAAAAAAAAAAAAAAAAAAAAAAAGAAAGAAAAGGAAACCCATTAAAAATCAAGTGTGCAGAGAATTCTATTTTTGCAGTAAGCCAAACTCGCGAGCGTGAAGAAAGAAAGCGCGAGCGCGAACATTGCAAAAAAGAGACAGAAACTTTTTTTACAAAACTCGCGATCGCAACATCTATCTGCGCGAGCGCAAATTCTCCACACGGGAAGTCAGAAGCTTCAAGATCCCCATTCGCGATCGCAACAAATATCTGCGCGAGCGCGAGTTTTTGCAAAATAAGTTAGAAGCACGGAGATACCCTCTCACGATCGCAATAATACCAAGCGCGAGCGCGATTAGGGCACAAAAGAGGACAGAGGCAAGGCGAGAACCATTCGCGAGCGTGAATTTTCCGACACAATCGCGACTCCAGAAAAATTCCTGGCGCGATTCCATAAATTTTTGGCGCAACTTCCTAACGGTCAGAAATTCTCAACTGCCCTCTCACATTCCAATCAATTCTTCTCCTTCCCAAGGCATTCAAACCTGCGAAAAACTGTAAGTAACCTTTCAAATCCAATCAAAACTCTTCCTTTTCAACTTCCCCATTAACTACTCAACCCTATCCTTCCCAAAATTCATCTATATAAGAAATTCAAGTCCCTTCTTTACAAACCCCCAAACTCTGTCACTAGCAAAATCAATTCCCAGCAACCCTCTTTTCTACATATCTTGAGCAACAAATAACTCCATCCACACTCACACCATGCCATTTAAGCAAAAGGCTAGGAAGAACAAGGAAGGATCTTCCTCCTCTGCACCAGCACGAAAGGATTTGGCCACCAGATACTAAGGCTCCTTTCCCCATATATACTATAGCGGAAGGAGAACGCTACACACGCCTAGCCAAGTGCACTTTCACAGGTATGTATCTTCTTGACCCAACCTTTTTACAAAATACTGGTATTTTAGAGAAAGTACAGGAGTATTTGAAAACTCTAAATTTTGAAATATTTAGTCAATTACAAATTCCTGAAAATGCTAAATTAAGTTTAGAGTTACTAACTACTATTGATTGGGTGGATGATAATGAAATGGCCATCACATTTAGAGTGGATGGAGAAGAATTAACTGTGGGATATGATAAATTGCATGAATGGTTAGGATTCCCATAAGTTGATGTGCTCCTAAACCTAAAAGATGGAATGCATCTTCCGTTTGGGAAAAACTAACAGGGCAATCAACTTTTACCCCACGAAATTCTGGAAATAAATGGATAAAAGATGAGAGTATTTTATATCTGCAGAAGTATTTGTGTTATGCCTTGTTTGGACGGGTGGAAGCATCCAAAGTCCAAACAAGAGACTTGTTTATTTTGGACTGTATTTTACAAGGAAAACAAGTGGACGTTGCAGGAATAATACTCGATACAATATACAACGCCTCTCGTCATCAAGGCAAAGTTACTTTAGGAGTGGGTAGTTTGGCGCCTATCTTGGCATATGTTGCTCGAATGCCCATTCCACCTTATCAACCCCAACCAACAGACACTTTTAGGTATATGGATGGCACATTCTTGAAAAAGACAGGTTTGGTTGAAGAAGTAAAAACTGGTAGCACAGTTCTTTATCGTTGGAAGCCATGGGAAACAAGAGTCGGGCAAAGCGATCGTAATGAAGGAACCTCTGATGCACAAACACAAAGACAGCGGAAGGGCAAAGCACCGGTCACCTCATCTTCTCATGTGGAAGAAGAAGAAGATGAAGTAGCCGGATGGAAACAAGTGTTGAGTAAAGTGGAAGCTTTACAGCAATCGCAGGAAACCTTGCAAGTTACTGTTCTTGACATGGGACAAAAACTGCATACAATTCAGAAAAACCACGAGCAGATGGAACGGAAGTGGATGAAATATTTCCACCATCAAAACATCGAGTTCACTCCATCGCCTCCAGGTTCTCCGGAGGCCTAAGGTTTTTCTGTTTCCCTTTAAGTTTTTCTTTCTATTTTTAGTATTTGTTTGTGTGTTTATGCATGTGTCGTATGTTTTATTTGCATTTTAAACCTCACACAATGAGGACATTGTGGCTTTTAAGTGTGGGGGAGACTTACATTTCATTATTTTTATTATGTTTAAAAAAAAAATTGTGACAATTAAAAAAGTCAACTTCTTTGCCTTAGTTCAATGTTTTAGTCTCTACATGTTGATTTGTTTGTATTTTGCTTGTTGAAATAGAAGTCTTGAATAATATACCATGATTAAAGAGATTAAATTCTTATATGAACTTAAAGTGTTAATATATTACATATGACATATTAAAATTTTCAAATAGCACATTCTAATCTTTAGTTAACTATCTAGACATTATCTTTTGTTTTAGAGAAGCTTGATTCCTAACTTGAATGAAGAATAGGAAGAAATTAAAAACTTGTATGTTTCAAGTCAATAAAGGATGAAGGTATGTTCAAGAGAGAAAAATATACGATAGAGGGAATAACGGAAAATCCGTTTTTAAAAGCAAAGTGGTATGGAGCATAAAATGCAACCACTTATCAATTACATTCCCACATACCTAGAATAAAAATAGCAAAAGAAAAAAATGTGGTATGGAGCATAAAATGCAACCACAAAAGAAAAAAAAAATGCAATGAAGTGGTATGGAGCATAAAATGCAACCACTTAAGTGAGTTAGAAATAAGACAACCTAAAAATGCCTTGAGATAAGAAACAATACATGTATGCTATCTAAAGTACTTCCTATTCTTTGCATTCTAGGGATGGAGGATTGCCTATCTCATTTCTTAAAAATGGCTAGATTTCTTATACTTTAGATTTTTGTTTGCTATATTGAAAGTTTTACATGTCATATGCATTTATACTACTTAGTTCATAAATACATTAATCTCTTCTCTTTGGTAGATTACTTAAGAAGTCTAAATCAACAAATAAAAACAAACATGATCAACATGAAGTTCAAAAAGAAGGATAAAAATTTTGCTTAGGGACAAGCAAAGAGCTAAGTGTGGGGGAATTGATAGCCTCGCA